>NC_041386.1:745512811-745531175 GCF_002162155.2 Triticum dicoccoides | reverse complement strand
TTTGGCGAGGCCCCACCACCGCCCCCCACAACCACCCTCCCCACCTTTGCACCGGTGAACTCTGGCGAGCTCTAAAAAATCGACTGACCCAATTTTGAAATTTAGTCTACTATGATTTAACAAGTGCGGAATATAAAAGGGGAAAACCATAAGCATTGGGAGTTTAGTGTGGAGCGTGCCATGGCGGATCTGAAGGTGCAAACCGGACAAAGGCAACTTCACAACCAATGTTTGCTTTCAACTAGCAAGTAAGTGATGGACAAGAAATCAGAGTAAAGCAGTGGTGATCTATTTTCTTGCTGCAATAAATAAGTTGAGCAGATACGAAAGAGTACCGCTCTTCTGGTGCGGCGCCGTGTATGCATCTGCTGAGAATTTGACAGTGTTGCGGAAGCGATGGCTGTCGATGGCGTGGAAGCAGATCTAGGAGGGCAGACGGTGGCAGCGGGGCGCGGTGGGCGAGATGGTCATACGAGCGGCGCCGACATGATGGATGACAATGGGGATGAAGCTAGAGGACGGGATGCAAGGATCCCGGTCAGAAGCCGTGGATGAGAGAGGTCGATCTCTTGTAATGGACGGCGGCATCGGGGTAGCAGCTACGGCATGGTGGAGGAGGATGGCGGTGGATGGGGTGGTGGATGGAGGAGGCTTGGGTGGAGAGGGTATTTTGGCGCCCACGGAGTACGAATGGGGAAATGTAGGTAGAGAGGAAGGGGGAAACCATGTCTTCAGGGCGCGCTTGCCTCAAATGCGAGGAAATTTACAAACTTAGCCCTTGTTTCACATTTCCTACATCACAACAATATTAGTCGGTTGGGGATACGACGGTAATCTTGCATACACCGAATATTTGTCGACGAGAGTTTGTTTTTGGCGCCCATCGAGTATGAATCGGGGAGGGAGTCGATTTTAGCCGAGGAGACACTGTGTTTTGGCGCCCACCGTGTATGAATCCAGGTGAGAGGCAATTATGTCACGTTTGAGAGAAATTACAAACCTACCCCTATCGAAACCTATAGAAATCGAGCCGATAGGCTTTGCGTGGCAGGGATAGGCAGTAGTAATTTCCATCTCGCAGATTTTAGTTGCAGGCGGTTACTGCGACTTTCCCCGCTTCGTTCAAATTTTGCAGAGTGCACGTTTAACGTGCCAACTCAATTCGAACCCCGTTTGTATTATTTTTTTGGGAAGGATCCATTTTTTATTGGAATAAAATTCTATATACATCATTTTTTATATATACTTTCAAAAGCACAACAGAGAATTCTGCTCCTTTATATGTATAATATGATTTACAAATACAATGATCTCAAAATCATAAGGTTGAATTCAAAAAATTTAAACCAAATTATGTTCTACTAAAATGTATGGATCAGTAATATCTACATATTAAATAACATAGATGCGCGTGAATTCATATGAGTATGCATGTTTTATAGCTCAATTTTTGTTCGAGTATGGATTACATGTATCATCATCTCGAATTCAAATATTTGAAACCCTTTTATGTTGACTCCTTTCACGCCCATCTCTCTTGTATGCATGCTCCTTCATGTAGCTATCACTCTCTTTTCTCCAGCTCACCCGCACGCTCACTTCATGTTTCTCCTATCCTCGCAAACATGGTCTCTCGACATCTCCCTTGAGAAGTGTCACACTCTCCCTATCATTATACATTACACGGTTTTCATTATCTCTCATGTCTCTACCGTTCTCTGGTATCACTAGGTACCTGAGCTTTCTTTTTCACCGCCACACACACAGTCTCCACTCGCCTTTCACTTTGTCTTTCTCTCTATGAGATTCTCTCACACACCCTATATGGCTCTAGATATGACTCATACCACTAAAATTACCCTCTCTCCTGTAGACACAACATTTGTTGCGGTCTCCTTTCTGTCTCCATCCCAGACTGACATTATTCATTTGTTTACCGATTAGACAAACTCCGCCGCCTCTCTCTCCCTCTCTCTCTCTCACACACACACACACAACTCCGGCTTCCACTCCCCTTCCCGACTACCGTCTCTCTCTCACACACACAAAACTCTCGCTTTCGCACCCCAATTCGTATTTCTCTCACAAACATTTATCGACTAGCCTCTAGATAGGTTTATACACCCGCACACTCGTGCTTCCACTATTGCATACATGTCTCTCTCTGCTCCTTGTATCTCTGTAGATTTTCTTCCCTTCTTGAGACACGCCCTCTCGATCGTGCACACACACACTATCACCTCATTTTAAGCTGATACCTCTCGCACACACACTCTTTGTGTCTTTGTCACACATGCACTCCGTCCTCCTCCTCTCTCCCTCTCTCTCTCTCACACACATGGGCTTTTTGCAACAACTAGTAAGATGCCCACGTGTTGCATGGAACATCAAGATGCATTTGTATGAGTAGTTTATCTTGTGGGAGAAAAGGATGAACGAGGGAAGGCCTTATTTGCAAATGTGGAGAGGGGTGTGGGTATCTTTTGGCAAAATTTCCATAGTTTCCCTCCTATCCGTCAGATATATATCGAACGGCCTATATTGCAGGATGGCAGGCACACGATCATCACCGACTATGATTTTTATAAGAGTAGGGATAAAAACAGAGTTGGTGATGATGGTGGGCTTGCCATCCTGCAATATAGGCCGTCCGATTTATATCTGACGGATAGGTAATTTACCCGCACTCCTCTCCACATTTGCAGATAAGGCCTTCCCTCGTTCATCCTTTTCTCCCACAAGATCTTGATGGTCCATGCAACGCACGGACATCTTGCAAGTAAGAGTAGAATAGACATATACCACTTCTCGAATCTTGAAACAAACAACATTCCTCCCTTGTCTCATCAAAACCGCCAAAGGAATATATTTTGAGTGAAACATAACAAATTTTTAGTGATATACATATTTCAAAACTAGACTCTTTTTTCTATCAAATCGGTGAATATGTATTAATCTACTTTGATCATGTGGCTTCGCATTGGAACATTGCTAGTAGTTCTTACCATTGTATAATTTTTTGGACACCAGACAAACCGTGAGTACATATATGAAGAGAAGAGGTGCACACAAGCAGTCAGTCTCTCGCTGTCTCGCACACATGAGAGTTACGTAAAGACATCGTTAACAAATAAACCCTAAAACCCTAGGTGCACAATTGATGCATGCGCGGGTACCGGGGTATGTGGTTGAGTGCACCTTTGTAGGAATAGTTAGCTCGTGTGATAATTTGATCCATAGGAGTTGATGATCGGGACCACAGGTGAACGGCCTGGAGGCGTCGGTTCGCCAGTTGCCACAAATCGAGTAGCCACGTTTAAAAATATCATTTTTTAGCGGGGTTAAGAGTTCCAATTTTCAATGGCGCGTTATAAGTACTAAGTAGTTTTTAGAACGATTTGTCTGGAGCGAAATGGAATTCATAACTACTACTACTTCCGTCATGGTTTATTGGGCCCTTGAGCCAAAACGCAAAGACCAAGAAAGCACACATATAGAGAAATTGGAAATAAGTTACCTCTCTAATCACCCCTACTAAATAGGCCTATTTACTACCTCTGTGCATGCAATGGCTATTGCACGCATGTAGTCTGCATGCATATCCAATCGAGCAGCCCCATGCGCTTGCTTCCATGGGGAGACTGTTGGAATCTGGGATGGAGGAAATAAAGTGACGTGCTTAAATGCGGTGGCCTAATAAAATGGTACAACCTGTGATAGCTCACAGGACTAATAAAACCAGGATGGAGGTAGTACCTCATTGGCGTACGGCTGTATGGGTTTATGTTGCGAGTTGTTGAACCTGGTAGTTTTAGGGCAAATACTATGGTTTAGTTGTTGGCTTTCAGTAATGAAAATCGGAGGGGGAAACCCTTCTTTGATAAAAAAAACTACTACCTCCGTTCTGGTTTACTAGTCCCCATTGTATTTTGGGTCAAAGTTTGTCCATGGATTTTACTTGTAAAATGTGAATGAAAAACGAGATTTTGTTATACCCAAACAAAAAAGGAATGGAGAGAGTGATTGCTCTGACACGGACGCTACCTCTCATAGCGCAGGCATTGAACCGGCGCGTCGACCAAGAGGGCCCCACTCGCTGCAGGCCCAGCTGAACACGCCTCCTTGCCGCATGCAACCGGCTTCAGACTGCCCCGCCTGCCTCCATTGAATCCGCGCGTGTGCCGGCAACACGTCCTTCTGCGAGCCGGCCGGCATTTTAGAACAGAAAAAATGACCAAAATATAATTTATTACGCATGGTCTTGACTTGTTGTGCTCGCACTGGTAGCAGGAACTAGAGGTTTTTCTTTATTTATAACTCTCCACACATTTTGGTTACCTTTGAAGTGAATCACGGTTGTGGACATTATCTATGAATGTGCAGATATCTGTGAACATGAGTTTGATGTGGAAGTTCAACTTGGAATGTCGGGCTTGGGCGTGAACTATACCATGTCCAATGCTTCGTCTGCTATTGTTTGGAAAGTAATTGCTCTTATTACATGACCCGAAAAAATATATTTTGTGCCACATCAGTAGATGCACGGACATCACAACAGGCATGTTGACTGGATAAACATTTGAACCTAGCTATTATGAAGGAAATTTTGTATTGACAACAGTTTTAGATAGCAGGAGACGCCTAGCCTGATCTGCCTCTGCTAGCTTATTTCTGGCTTCTTCCATCTCTTCTTTGGCTTGGGTGAAGAGAGCATATGATTGCTATTTTCGCTTCTTTAGGAACTCAGCTACGTTCTCAAGGGTTGCTGCACGCTTTCTTTCAGCCTTTACTCGAGCCATGAGGACACAGACAACTGACGACTCCACCTGGCTTGTGTGTAGTCCAGCATCATCTGGGAATTTGCACCTTGTGTCTAATCCAGCATCATTAGGGAACTGGCACCTTGTGAGTAATCCAGCCTCATTTTGGAAACATGATCTCGAGGTTGACATTACTGGAATCAGCTTCTTTGCCGTCCGCCATGGTGGACGGCAAAGGCATACAAGGCAGATGGAAAAGACCTTTGTCGTCTATCAGCTGACGGCAACAGGTCCGGCTGAATAGGCTACGGCAAAGGCTTCTTTGTCGTCTGCTGGCGGACGACAAAGATGAAACTATCTTTGCTGTCAGGTGGCTGACGGCAAAGGTCCTAGATAGCACACGTGACAACATCTGGCCATTAGGGGGCTAACGGTGAGCTTTGCCGTCAGCTGGCTGACGGCAAAGTAACCAAATAGGACAGCCCCCAGGTTGTGCACGGAGCTGCCATGTGGCATCTTTGCCGTCTGCCGGCGGACGGCAAAGACCATGTATAGCCCCTGTTTTTCTGTTTTTTCTTAAATTCATACAATTTGAACACACAAGTTTCAACACACAAATTTCACAAAAGACATATCCAACACACAAGTTTCAGCATATATACATACATAACCAACACATAGTCCCATAAATACATATTACAAAAGCTTCACATTGTTCATCCAACACCGTTATCCATCCATCCATATAACAAGTTCCATCCATGCAAGTTCATCGATACAAAATAAAAGCAGAAAGGGAAAAGAAGCACTCCATCCATGCAAGCTTCCGTGAATTAAATGAGATCTACAAAATGGGAAACAAGAAAGTTAGAAGAAGAAGAATATGAAGAAGAAGAAAATGAAGAAGAAAAAGAAGAAGACTGGAATAAGAAGTAAGCATACTTAGGTAAAATGGAGCTAACCTAGCTAATTATGCCATCTTTGAGTGAACTAAGCATATTATGCCATCTTGGTCATTTTGGAGCTAACCTTGGTAAACTAGGTGATTTTGGACCTAACCTAGGTAAACTTGGTCATTTTGGAGCTAACCTAGGTAAACTAGGCCAGTTTGGAGCTAACCTAGCTAAACTGGATCATATTGGAGCTAACCTAGGTAAACTTGGTCATTTTGGAGATGACCTAGCTAAAATGGATGATATTCGAGCTAACCTAGGTAAACATGGTCATTTTGGAGCTAACCTAGGTAAACTAGGTCATTTTGGAGCTAACCTAGCTAAAATGGATCAAATTGGAGCTAACCTAGGTAAACTTGGTCATTTTGGAGCTAACCTAGGTAAAATGAGTCATATTGGAGCCAACTTAGGTTAAATGGGTCATTTTGGAGCTAACTTAACTAATTATGCCATTTTTGAGTTTAGCTAAGCACAATTATGCTATATTTTTCACAAATAAGCCAAGTGTATGTCATTATTGAGCAAACCTAGGAAACTAAGCATATTAGAGATAATTTAGCATATTAGAGCTAACTTATGTCATTTCGGAGGAAATGAAGCTAAGTATATATAGATTATTCTGGAGTCTGATATACCTGACATAGTTCACTCCTCATTCTTCTTCTCCTTCTCCTTCCTCATCCTGATGCGCCAAGAGCGGCGAGGCAATGGAGGCAGTGGGATGTAGTCTTCTACCACAATTGGCATGGTCATGTCGCCCGGCTGTGGGATCATCGGCGCCAGCACCACCGAACACAGGGGGACAGAAAAAATTGTGCAAGAATGTACAGAGGCTTACGACAAAAACTGGATGCACTTCGTGTACAAAACAGACAATCTCTTTCGAATTATCAGGGTTTCATACGGAACCTCGTTTGTTACAAAGGGATTTCATTTTTTTGAACTTATTTGAACTCCATAGTTTATCTGTGTTCAAAATGCACCATTCAAAGCCACATCATCAATTTATAACCCTTTCAGACTTCATTTGTTATTTTTCATGCATTTACCGATTATTTTGAGCTATAAGACCATGAAATTGAAAAGCATTAGAAATGAACTCTGAAAATGTTCCAAGTTGGCAATGGTATCATCATTTCATCCACATAGCATGTGCAAGAAAGTACAGAGGCTTACGGCAAAACCTGAATGCACTTAGTGTAGAAAACAGACAATCTCTTTCGAAGTATCAGGGTTTCATACGAAAACTCGTCTGTTACAAAGGGATTTCACCCACATAGCATGTGCAACATATAGCTCTCCGGAGCATCTAATTAAACCATACATTGAAATTATGTAAAACATTTATATGCAAAAACAAATGTGATCATAATCGCAACCAAGGTAATAACTGATCCAACTGCATAATGATACCAAGCCTCGGTATGAATGGCATATTTTCTAATCTTTCTAATATTCAACTGCATTGCATCCATCTTGATCTTGTGATCATCGACGACATCCGCAACATGCAACTCCAATATCATCTTCTCCTCCTCAATTTTTCTTATTTCTTCCTTCAAGTAATTGTTTTCTTTTTTCAATTAAATTTAACCTCTGACAATAGGGTCGGTCGGAATTTCCGGTTCAACCACCTCCTAGATAAATAAAATCTATGTCACGTTAGTCGGCATAATTGTCATAAACAATAAATGAACCAAATAGTTATCAAAAGAAAATATATACCACATCCAAATCATAGACAGGAGGAGGGCTGACGGGGGCGGATACCAAAACCATCGCACTGTATAATAACAAGAAATAATAAAAGTAAGAAAATTAGACAAGTATCTATATGAAGTAAGAATTTTTTTCTTTCAGAAAGAAGATAAGTACAAGAGGCTCACCACGGTGGTGCCGGCGACGAGATCAGCACGGGCGATCGACAGCGGTGAAGATGGAGACAGGACGTGATGGACTGCTAAACCTAGACAAATCTCGGGGAAAATGGAGCTCAGAGGTCGAGTTTCGAGAGGAGAACGATTAACTAGCGTGGCTCGGATATTTCATCGAACACCTCATGTGCATAGGGGGTGAGCTAGAGCACCCAAGCACCCTCCTCTCGCCGGCCAGAAAAAACAGAGCACTGTGGAGTGCTCTGCTGTGGCGATGGGGTATATATAGGCAACTCATTTGTCCCAGTTCAAGCCTCGAACAGGGACCAATGGTTGTGGGCCAGGAGCGAGGAACATTGGTCCCGGTTCGTGCCAGGAACCGGGATAAATGGGTCCATACGAACCGGGACCAATGCCCACGAGGCCCCGGCCGGCCCCCTGGACTAACGAACCGGGACAAATGCCCCCATGGGTCCCAGTTCTTGACTGAACCGGGACTAAAGGGCTGGCCAGGCCCAAGCGAAAGCCCTTCTACTAGTGGGTGGAGGAATTCTAGCCGCATTCTTGCTCGCTATGGTGTCGTCTAATGGCACCGCACAGGAGTTTGTTGATGGGGTGGCAGACCGGCTTCTTTGCCGGTGGAGGCCTCCGTGGTCATGTGGATGACGCGTGGGCTGGGTTTCGCGGTGGTGACGGCCTCGATGAGGCTGAAGGCGGTATGTGAGGCCTCTTCCACCAACATGTTGGGTTCGATGCAGCTTGGCAGGTGACACGTGGACCGCTTTGGGAGTCGTGGGGCAAAGCATGTCGCCGATAGGTGAAGCCTCTGGCGGACGTGCCGATAGCGGATGCTACGCACGATGTCTCATATGGAGGCATCAAGTCATGCCTTCTACCGGCATGTACTGCATGATGGCTCTGGTGGACATGTCATGTCTAGTATGTTGTTGTTGGATTGAAGGTGGTGCAACAGTGGCAGGAGGAAGGCTGTGTGGCACATCTTTCTTCTGCTGTCTTCATCAAAGGTATCCGGTTATCGACGCGTTGGTAGCCGGATTAGGGATGATGGAACATACGGCTTCAATGACGACTTTATGCACTCCTGTGAAAAAATAAGATCTCTGATCAGGCTATGTCGGCACACTCCTATGTCATGACCATGCTGAAGGTGGTGGATTGAAACATAGCTTTATGGATGAGAATCTGGAGTTCAACCTTGTGTTGGAATCGCCATCATCGGCACACGTGCGGTGGTTCCTTCTTGAAAATGTAGTCTAGAAGTTGTGTATTTTTTGTTTTAGTGTCATCTTATAACATAGGGTCAGCGGTGAAGTTACTGTCGCGAGGTATGCGCCCTTGGTTCTTTTTCCTTTATTTCTAGGTTGATGTTGCTCGACTGCCGGATTCAACATTCTTAATGATATATGTCCGTATAAATCATCCTGATGCAGAGACCGTGAGCTATCCTTCTTTAAACAAAGAAATGGCTTGGCAAGGAAATTACAAGCATTTGGACTTAAGGGTTGCATGAGACTTCTGCCGCTCAGCAGATGGATGTCATGAGGTAAGCGCCGTCTCGGTCCAGCCCGTTAAGTGCCTTTCTTTACCGAAAAAGACTTTCGCCCCGCTTTATATATAAAGCACTAACCAACAAGCACCCAGTACAAACACATACCACCGCGGCACACGCACACACCCAAAGCAGGATACAAAGGCGCTGAGCGCAACAACACCATCCCTAGCACTACCACCACAAAGAGATGAACCTACATATGACGATCCATGAGCCCAAAGGCGGCGCCTTCAGGAAGGGTACGACACCGGAGCGTTGCCACCGTCCGATCCAGGGATCAGAGTTTCCCCTGGAGCTGCATGATGGGCAATGAGAGCCGCGACGACGCCATCAAGAAGGGAACGATCTTCACGGCCGCCGGTTCGTCCAAAAATAGAGCAGGTTTTCACGTCGGCCAACACTCACCGCTATCGAATGCCACACCCCGGCTACCACGCCGCCCACACGGCCATGGCGAGCGGGCTACTCACCAAGCCACGGGCTCTGCCCAAGAGCACCGCGCTACCACCACAAGGGCCGCCGCCCCGGCATCCAAGACCTTGGTACCACCTCACTCGAGACCCGCCGCTACCCCAACTAAAGAGACGAGTGGAAAGGTCCCACCTTTCGCACTCCTGGGCGACCCCCATCGTCGAGACCCAATAGGCCGGCCAGAACTGGCATCCATGTCTTGGTAACGTGCTTGCCGAGTCCCTGCGTTCGGCAAAATTTTCTTTCCCTAAAGGGTCCGGATACCCTTAGCCAATGGCAAATTTTACCATGCTCCTTTTTACCTCCTCTTTTCATACAAGAGGTAAGAATACATAATAGATCTGAGCCACTGATTTGATTAATTAGTGGTCTGACTAACTCTTACCCTCTTATTTCTCATGTGAAAAGATGAGGTAAGAGGGAGCATGTTAAAATTACTCCTAGCCAGTAACTGAACTTGGCAAACTCTTTACCGAGTTGGAATTGTCTTTCTCAGAGTTTTCCCGACACCCGGCAAACGTGGAAATTGCAGTAGTGCTGTCTAAAATGAGGGCATATATATGCTGTATTTCCTAGCATTTTTTATATTTTGACAATGAACACTGGTACTAACCAGATTCACGGTTATAATTTGCTCAGATGGATGGGAAATCACTGTCTGATTCATCAACCTAAAAAATCGAATCATTTGGGCACCCTCCTTCGAGTCAGGCGGGCCTGCCTCTACTCACGTGAATCGTGCTCTCTCGGTGTCACGTGATGGAGATGCATGACATATTGACATGGTCAGGTGGACGAACGCGCCTGTCGCCCCAATGGTGTTCATCATCCTATCTCAGACATGGCGGCTTGATTTGTAAGCCACCAAAAAATTGATCATAACCATAATCTGATATATTCATGTGCAACCAGATAATCAAATCGGCTCCCAAGGGCAATGTGCTTGACTCCCCCAAATATTGTCCAGTTGTTGGGGACAAAAAAAAGCCGCTCCTTGCCCCCGCGCCGCTCCCCCCGTGGGCAGCTCGGGCGCCGGCGCCAGATCCAGCCGCGAGAGGCCTCCCCTCCCTCCCCCTTCCCCGCCGCCGGCGGGAGCCGCCAGGGCGAAGTCCCTCGCGGTGGCTGGTGGCGGGGGCTTTCCTCTCCTCATCTAGGTCGTGGGGGTTACGGGGCTTTCATCCCAGGCGGCGGCGTTGGGCGTGCACTTGGCCCGGCGGCGTGGTGGCGCTCCCTCCGATCGATGGTGCGCGGCGGTGCGTCGGCGGTGAGGTGTGTGCTAGGCCGCGCGGCAGCTGTGCCCCATGGTGGCGGCTGGGGTTCGACTTCGGGCCTACGACGGCTGCGGGTGGTGTTCTTCCTTCCCCTCCACGGGCACCCGGCGGTGCTCCTCGGACAGCAGCAGTTCCGGCGGTGCAGCTCTGGATGGTGTGGAGGCGGCGGCGCAGCTTCTTGGCGGCGGGCTAGCGCGGCGGCCGGCGGCGGCGCCCTCCCGGCCCATATTTGGGCCGTTTGGGGCACCATGTGGGTCTGGGCGGGCCTGGCTCGCCTCGATCTGCGATGGCTCCGGCAGACGGAGGTGCAACTCGTGCGAGGGGTTGACGCCCACTGCAACGCGGTGACGGGAGCATCACGAGCCATATCGAGCTCGGCCGGGTCTTTGTGTCTAGTTTGCTCCTCTTGTTGCGTCTGGTCGGTGAGGTTGTCCCCTCCCGCGTTGCTGTTGACGCTGCCGCTCCTCGTTCCTGGCTGCTTCCTCTCGGACCCATCGGTCCCACTTCAGGATCCATGGTGAGACAGCGATGGTGGCTCCAAGACCTTGTGGCGCATGTTGGTGGGTGACAAGTGTGGTGGAGCGCGACGGATTGGTCGGGGTGGTGGGTGTGTGTCTTGGCCGGCTCCAATCCGGCGACGCCCGTGGGCGCCATCTTTCCTTCCTGAAGGGCGTCAGGTATCCCCCACCCATGCCTCTCCGCGTACCGGGGGAAACCCTAGGACCTGTCCGGGAAGCAGCGTCGTCATCGTCGCGTTCCTTCCTGAAGGTGTTGCTTGGTATGCGGCAGTCCGAAGTGCTAGGAGTGCGGTGGAAATCTTCGGTGGGCGCAGCGGTTGTGGATCATCATCGTTTTGGTCGATCCGACTCTGTTGTCATTATTTTCTTTTTCTTTCTTTTCTATTTTTTTTTGGGCATGCTTGTGTTGTCTGCCCCAGCAATGGATTCTCAGATGTATCGGGTGGTTGCTATATCTACATAGCGGGGCGAAAGACTATTTCGAGAGGGCAATGTGCTTCTTTCCACATTGTTTTGTTATTCAGTGTTTGAACAATCTCGTACAGAAAAGGAGAGCAAGCTACACAATGAGCTTGATGTTCGTCAGTAAATGATAGTAACGTGACACGGTAGAGTTAATGTTGGGTGATGAAGATCATCAGAACGCCATGGAAAGCGTCAATACTTTTTTGGAGTCCAAATTGCAACAAAAAATTAACAGCCAGTGACTAAAAGCCCTGATGTTTCTTCGGGAACTTTCTGCTGAACTCGTCTCTTGTGTTTTTGTGCCAGTGGTGACAGGGAATTTGGAATTGAGAACGAGGCCTAGATGTTTCTGCACGGAAATATGAACAGAATCATGGTGTCAGTCAAACAAAATAAAAGAAAAACAGTTATAAACAAGGGCGTAGCTTATTTATACCAGTGAATATAAGGTACGTACCTTATTTTTATGATTAATAGAGAACAGCACAACTTTGTTGTAGCCAGATGAATCTTTGTTCACTGCACTGACTCAGCAACCCATCACGGCACAGTTATACACGAAGTGTCTTGCTGGCCGTGTTGCAACCAAATTCCACACAGGCGGTTGCTCATCCGGGATCCATGAAAAAAGCTCAACCATGCTGCCAACAGAAGTCCTCTGACCTCCGATGAAAATCAGCCGGTCACCACACGATTGGAAACCAATGCCCCAGCCATTCATTGACGGACGATGTGCAGGCAAATTTCCAAGACTGGTCCACTCATTGTTAAGCTTATCATACCGCTTCAAACCATTCTCACGGTAATCAGCAGCATACAGCTCATTGTTGACAACTGCAATGAGCGGAGGAGCACCGTTTCCATTTATGTTGAGTCCCTCGGACATGCTGTCGATGACCCTCCATGACTGCCGGTTCAAATCATATTCCTCACCGCATGTCAATAGCTGGCTGTTATTTGCAACACCACCGATCACATAAAACTTGCCGTCCATGAACGCCCCTGAACACAATTTCCTAGCCCTATTAATGCTTGGAAGGGTTCTCCACGTATGCGTCTCGGAGTCATACATCTCTGTGGAGCTCAATATTCTTCCAGAAAAATCAGTGCCTCCTGCGACATACGCCTTTTCGCCGACACTTGTTGACCCAAACAAGCACCGTGGCGTGTTCATCCCATCTTCCGGATACATCCATGAATTGGTTAGGATGTTATATCTCAAAACAATCTTTTCTGTCCCAAACACCAGCAGCTCGGTTCCTACAGCAAGCGAATCCTTGTGAGAGACCAAGAATCTTTCAAGTGGAGGCATGTTGGGCACCTGGATCCAGCGCCCTCTGTACGGGTCATAAGCGTGCCACTCCATAATTGAGCAAGAGAAGTAGACCCAGTGCTCTGCCACCCCATTCTTTCGTCTCTGGCGGTAGATGTCCCCGTTGCGAACCACCGAATTGAAGTCATGGTTCAGGGAGGCAATGGAGCCATAGTCCCACCTGGACAGACGAACGAGGCAATCGATGAAGAGTTCACGACCTATTACACCAATGATATCGCTCCACGAGACCACATCCTGCTTCTCTCCGCCAGCTTCGGCTCCACTCTCTCTACCTGGAAAAGTTGACACTTGATCGTTTTGCAAATAGGTATTTCTTCTCATTTTTACAAGTAATTTATCACCCCACGGCGAAACGTCTCTATTATGAGCAGCTGACAGAAAAGTATACCTGGAACATGCATGCACGAAGAGGACTCCAGTGACATTGATGATATCCTGATTACAATAATAACCATTTAGATAGCTTTGTTAGAACATGAAGACTTAAGCTGGGTTAAATTGCATATTTGAACAACAAAATAATGACAACAACAACAATAACCATTTAGCTTGGTACTACCTTTTATCACGATGAGAACCAGAATCCACTAATCGCACGTCGATTATAGGATTGCCCGGAGGATTATGAACAATGCCGATCTGTGAGACATACTCTAGATCAGCAGCTGCACTACCAAAATTTGCGGACATCTCTCTAAGATCTGGCATATGCTCGATGCTGATTAATGAAGTACCCTTCTGATATTGTTTCAATTGCGGACGGTTCAAAAAAAGAAATGGTTTTTCGTCTATTCGGGGGATGGCACTGAAAACTAGCTTAAGCTTATGGAGATTAGGCACTGCATCAGCCTCAAATTTTAGCCTAGCTAAGAAGTTATTAAATGCAGGATAATCACATACAGTGCACTCCCTTGAAAAGGATGTATAAATATTGGAATGCCCATATTATTCTATGCACTTACAACTGCTCTGTCTGATTTATATCTACACAATAGATCTCCCCAGCTACGATCTGATGAAGCAAAATTCCTATCAACACTAGAGAAACCACCATCAAAATGGGGGATCTGGCGAAGAGAAGAACATATGAAAACCCCAAAACCATTAATTGCATTATAGGTGAGATTGTCTGCTACATCACAAGTGCTGGAAGAAATAGACAAATGAAAGCATCAGCACAATTCAACTAGGTCACAAAAGAAGCATTATTCCAATACCACAACCCAATTATAGCTTTATAAATGAATATAACTGAGACCTCTTTCCTGATCAGTTCAAACCCTCTATCTAATATAGTACTCCCTCCATTCCACAATGTAGTGTATATACAAAAAAAAATCAGTAGTAAAGCTTTGCAAATTTTGACCAAGTTTATAGAGAACAATATTTACGTTTAGATTACCAAAGACATCTAATTAAATACATCATGAGATATTTTTTCATATTGTATATGTTTGGTGTTATAGACATAAATAAATTTCTCTACATACTTGGCCAATGTTTGTCTCCTAATAAATGATTTTTCTAATTCTCTGTTGACTGATTTTTTTTTAGAAATAGATGAGGACCCCCGGCCTCTGCATCTGGACGATACATGCGGCCACTTTATTAATTATTCACACAAGACCTTACAAAGTCATACAACAGTAAGACTAAAGTCACGCCGTCTAGGCAACATCTGTCGCTACTCCTATCCAGCTAATGAAAGGATGCTGATAGTCTAGGCCTAATACCAAACATACCTCGCAGCCAAACCTAAACATCTAAGACCTGAGGTCCCAACCAGGACGCCTGCCAGGTATGGGGCACCTACCAGTCCGGTGCATTCCTCAACCAGGACACCTGCGAGTATGAGGCCGCCGCAGCCACCTGCCACCAATCCATCTTCAGAGCTGTACTGTTGCATCTACCATGCCAGGTCTCTCTGCCATCGACGCCACCATGACGCGAGACAATGTCGTCTTCCTACGCGAGTCCATCCTCGCACATCGAACGCCAAATCTGCACTGCGCCACGCCGTCGAGATCCGTCGCCATCAATGTGTAGGATGAAGCACCACTCCACCAAAGAAGCCGTCCGTTGGTCCCGCGAGAGCGAGTGCACCTCCAAGAATACCGCCCCCAATGGGGTAATGACACATGATTGCCGCCAACATCCGATCAGCTGATCTAGGGTTTCCCCCGGAGATATTGAGTGGAGCTGGGAGTTTCACCTCGATGGTGCCTTCATGAAGGAAACGATGATAAGGGCATCGTCATCACCGGCTCCGTCTATCGACCGAAGATCAGGTTTTCACCCGGATCCGTCCCAAGTAGTCCACCCGACAACCTGTGAATCGTCTCGATCGCCTTCAAAGCCCCAGATCTAGCCGCCTAGATCCGGCGACCAACAGCAACAACAGTGCCACCGTAGGAGCCCTGGCGCACCGACCACTGCCTGAGTGTGCCACCACTGGAGCCTAGGGAGAGGGCTCCCACCCTGCCTCGCCCAGCCGCGAGAGCTGCCGAGATGGATCTCGCGTGCTCGTCACCGTCTCTGATTCGAACCATTTCATAGATCAGATCACCGTCACAGATCCGCCTTGGACAGGGACTGCACCACGTCATGCCGCCGCGGGAAGCCCTACCTTCACCGGCCGCCACCATCCAGGGCCACCGCCCCGGGATCCAGACCAACTCCGATGAAGAAGAAGGCCGCCACCACGAAGCCTAGGGCCGGCGCCCCAGACATCCTCGTGTTGCAGATCAAGTCCAGGAGCAACGCACCGCTGACGGTGATTGAGATCGGTAGCACAACGAATTAGCCCGACTGAGTCAAGGCCAGATCCTCCATTGCTGGTGCCGTCGTCCACCGCCGCCGCCGCACCACATCCATGTCGCCGCCGATCTGCGCCACCGCCGCCGATTTGGCCAGAAAGGAGCGCTGCCTCCAAACCAGATCGAGATCCGAGGAGAAAACCGCTGCCGCCGCCACTCCACAAGTGTTTTGCCCTGTGACGCCCCGGGCGATGGCGGCGGAGGGGAGAGGAGGTGAGGCATGGCTGTAGGAGGAGGGCGGGGGCTCGCCAGTGCGGGGCGGTGCCGCCGCACGGGGGAGGAGGAGGGGGCGGCAGAGGGGAGCGGAGGTGAAGCCTTGGCGGGAATTTTGTATTGTCGACTGATAGTTAATAAAGTCTGAATCGACTTGATATTCATTGGATATATGTGTTAGGATTCAAGCACTGGATACGTTCGACGAGTGCGAATCTGTAGGTGCGCTCGTGTGAGGGCTAAATGGGCAAAAATAATCCAAAGACGAAACACATTCAAATAATAAACCGTCGGTGAAAGTATTTCACAGAACTAACCCTTCCGAGTAGCACCCAACGCGTAGGCGCTATGATAGATGGGGTAGCGCCGTTCTGACAGGCGCTGCAACCTGCCAACATGGCATTGTAGAGCCAGGTGGGTCCCCACCCGCGGTTAAGAGCATCTCCAGCCGTTCGCCCTCCCCCACCCCAGGGGCTAGAAAAAGCGATGTTTGGGGGAGAACCGGCGATATTTTTGCCGTGGGGCGATCTGGTCCCCAACCGCAGCCCGAGGTCGCCCCTAGATGCCCTTTTTGTAAACATTTTTAAAAAGACATTCGGCCAAAATTCGGCAAACACCACATAGATTCGGCAAACACAACATAGATTAGGCGTTCCATAGTTTTTTTACATATAGAAAACATAAATCTGCCGCACCTACAGGCTGAAGAACTTGCTAAACGTGGTGTAGTCATCGTTGTCGTCCTTCTTCTCCTTCTTCACACGGCCGTCCCTGCTGGACCACTGCCAGTGGTCGCCGTGGCGGACTGGTTTGGCCGGCTGCGGTGTGTCGTCATTGCTGTCCTGGAACACGATGACGCATCCCTCCTCGCGTCCATGGCGGCGCGCGGAGATCTCCTCCAGGGCGTGGCGCTGGCGCTCCATCTCTAGCCGGGCCAAATCTTCCGGCGCCCACTTCATGGCGGCCTCGTCGTCGAACCCGTACTCATGCTCACTCTCCACGGCGGCGAGCCCCGGCTCCGTCTTTGGCTGCGGAGGGGAGGAGCCGAGGAGGAGGCACGGCCGCCCTCTTTGATGACGAGGCCAGCGCAGCAAGTGTGCCGGCCAAGCGGCATTTCCACGGGCTCGGCCTTGACACTTACGCGCGCCGGCGACCCGGAGGAGTGGGAGGAGGATTGAGAGGAGGTGGTGGACCCGCCCAGCATTTGCCGCAGCAGACACTCCGGCGCGGGGCTGGGGCCGCCGGGTACTAGAGCGGCGGATCGTTGCCGCCCTCGAGGTACTCGAGGATGGCATGCGGCGTGCGGCCGGGGGCGCTCTACCACAGGCAGCGGCCGTCGCTGTTATTGCGCCCCCTGACCACCGGCGCGTTGTTGATGGAGGCGAGCCGCTTCGCCTGCCGGCGTTCGAAGCACGCCTCCCACGCCTCGTGGTTGTTGGCGTCGTACTCCGGGAGGGCTCGCTCCTCCTCCGACAGGGAGGCCCGCACACACTCGATCTCGGCGTGGAGGTAGCTGGGGTGTTTGACGTCGGGCATCGGGGGGACTGGGACGCCCCCGGCGCGAGCCTCCACAGCCCCGGCACACGCATGTCCGGGGGGTGCCGGGTAGTTCGCCTTGTGCAGGAGGTGAGTTTCCCACTTGTGTAGACAGCAGCGGCCGAAGCCGTTGGCAGCCGCCACGTCGCTGTGGAACGTTCACCCATCAGACTGTGCGTGCACGCGGTGGCTAGATGGGGAGAGAAGGAAAGAGAGGGCGTCAACGGCGAGAGAGGGGGGCTGCGGGCGGGTGGTTCCACCGGCGAGGGAGGGGGCGGCTTTTATAACGGCCGGGGGGTGGGAACATGTGTACGCATGGCGGGAGGTGGCATGTCGCCGCACTGCGCCGCACGTGAGGAATCAATGGAAGGCTGACCGGCGGCAGCCTTGGCATTGATTCCCCGCGGGAAACCGAGGCGGTGAGGACGACGAGGCGCCGGGATCCCTGATCGGTGGTCACGCTGTTCTTTCGCGCCAAAAACAATTGCCCCGCCTGGGTCCACCGGCGCCATTTTCGGGCCTAACTGGCGAAAAATGGGCTCCTGGGGCGTGACTGGGCCGTTTTTTCAGCGTCGGTG
>NC_041386.1:745489087-745512691 GCF_002162155.2 Triticum dicoccoides | reverse complement strand
GGCTGGAGATGCTGTAAGTAGCGCCCAAGGGAAAGGCGCTATAGTACGGAGTGTAAAGCCTAACACATAGGCGCTATGTTCATGTTAGGGGTTAGGCAGCTCCAGAGCATCATCTGCCTACATCTATTTCTTTGGGTAAATGGTGATCAAGTCTATCCTTGGAATGACTACTGCATGTTTATGTTTCATCATTTGTTGCTCCTTTGCTTATGCAGCCTTTCCGGCATTAAATCTTAACAGCCAAGTGGAGTACGAAGTTAACTAGACATGATTAACAGTGAATATCAGCCATTATTGGGTGCCTCTTGTAGTATCCTGCCCCTCTTCAGTTCTTGAACATATTTAATGGTAAATCTCAGCAGCATAACTGTTGGATGGAGGAGTGGATTCTGACCCTTGCAGGGCACTGGCATCAACGCAGACAGAGTTGCAATCATATTGTACAAGGTGAGGCAAAAAGTTGCTGAACCTTTTACATCAGTCTTTTTTTGAAACGAGGCAAAAGACTTGCCATTTCATTAATTAAGAAGGAGTTGTAACAGTGTCCGAAGGCAACAGCCATAAACTGGCAAAGATAAAGCAACTACTCGCACGGTAAAATTAAATCAAGTCCTTTGGCACCTGCGAACACCCATAATTTGGCTTCATCCAAGATCTTTTCCACGATTATCATCGAAGGCGTAGAGACGTTTCGAAAGACCCTAGTATTCCTTTCCTTCCAAATTTCCCAAGAAATAAGCGAGTTGAGACTGGTAGAGTTTCTACTATGCAAATAACTACACCAAGAGCTATGCAGAGCTGAATAGACTAGCCTTGTAAACATGCCTGAGATTAGTATGTGAAGTTATCTTGAAGCCTAGGAGGCGAAGTGTTCTGAAGGAAATATGTGATATCTTTAGTTGTTGTGTTCTGCTATCCTCCATTCAGCTTGTTCGTTGCTGAAGGGCATCTCCTTTTGAATATGACAGGGACAGTTGTTGGATATGTCATAATTATACATTTTTGTGCAAGGTGGGATTGTAAGTTAAGTTCACTCAAATCACCATGTTTAGTACGTACTTGCATACATGGCAAGTATTTGTTTAAACTGTCCCTGTCATGACAAGTATTTTTTAACTAAGATATGATTTTCTTTCAAATCTTCTTAAAAAGTTTAGCTCTAGTAATTCAGCTTTGGACTTGGCAATGGTGCTCATATTTTTCTGAATTCATTTCAAAGATTTTCAGCGATGTGCATTTAGTGGGAGGAGATGTTCTCGCCGGCTACAAAGACGACTGTGTTGACTTCATAAATCATAAGATCTCGTGCCGGCTTGGTTTCTTGGAGGTGCTCATAGGAGTAGGGTGTTAGTGCGTGCGTTCATAGGGTGAGTGTATATGCGTATGTATAAGTGTCTGCATCCGTGTTGACAAAGGATGTTTAAAAAAAAGTTGCACGTTGTTATTTTATTTTACCTATCTTTTTCTTTGTTTTCTTACACGATGCCCCACCCTACACCCGAAGTGCAACAGTTGCACACGCAACTAGAGGTTCAGATTTGCTTGGTTCCCCACCCCATGCGTCCCATGTGCAACCATAATTGCATTTTACGATACAGGATGAATTTTATTTGCTTAAAATGGAGTATCAAGAAGATACATAACTGAATGGCACACACCTGGCCTCTGTATATCTAGGATGAACACAGCTAACACTAACTTACACACACAAAAACCTGCCGACAACTAGCAGAGTCATATAAGACCAAAGCTATGGGTAAGCGAGGAGAAAAAAGGAAAAAGCCACAACGCAATTAAAATCTACGATCGGCAAACTACAACAATGACCATATCCATTTTTTTAGAAAAGGAGGATGACCCCCGGCCTCTGCATATGGGCGATGCATGCGGCCACTTTATTAATTATTCTCACAAGACCTAACAAAGTCATACAACAATAAGAGTGAAGCCACCGTCTAAGCAACAACTGTCGTTACACCTATCCAGTTGATGAAGGGGCGCTGATAGTCTGGGCCTAATACCAAACAGACATCGCAGCCAAAGCTAAACATCTAAGACCTGAGGTCCCAACCAGGACGCCTGCCTGGTATGGGGCACCTACCAGTCCGGCGCACTCCTCAACCAGGATGCCTGCCGGGTATGGGGCCGCCGCAGACACCTGCCACGGGTCCATCTTCAGAGATGTACTGTTTCATCTATCGTGCCAGGTCTCTCAGCCATCGACGCCACCACGACGCCAAACAGCGTCGTCCTCCTGCGCGAGTCCATCCTCCCACATCGAACTATGAATCTGCACTGCGCCACGCCGTCCAGATCCGTCGCCATCAATGTATGGATGAAGCACTGCTCCACCAAAGAAGCCGTCCACTGGTCCCGCGAAGCCGGGTGCACCTCCAAGAATGCCGCCCCCAAGGGGGTTACGACACATGATTGCCGCCAACATCCGATCAGCTGATCTAGGGTTTCCCCCGAGGTATTGAGTGGAGTTGGGAGCTTCACCTCGATGATGCCTTCATGAAGGAAATGATGATAAGGGCATCGTCATCACCGTGTCCGGCCATCGACCGAAGATCAGGTTTTCACCCAGATCCATCCCAAGAAGTCCACCCAATAACCTATGCACCGTCTCGACCGCCTTCAAAGCCCCAGATCCAGCCGCCTAGATCCGACGACCAACCGCGGCAATAGTGCCACCATGGGACCCCTGGCGCACCGGCCACTGCCCGAGTGTGCCACCACTGGAGCCTAGGAGGAGGGATCCCACCCCGCCTCGCCACGCCGCGAGAGCCGCCAAGAAGGATCCCGCGCGCTCGTTGTCGTCTCTGATCCGAACCAATCCATAGCAGATCACCGTCACAGATCCGCCTTGGACAGGGACTGCACCACGCCATGCCACCGCGGGAAGCCCGAGCTTCACCGGCCTCCACCCTCCTGGGCCGCCGCCCCGGGATCCATACGGAACTTTGCCGCTGCCACCGGCCAATTCCGCCGTCGCCGACCGGCCAAGCCGCCGGTCACTGCATGACCATGCGAGCACAACCAGCCGGCCGACCAACTCCGACGAAGAAGAAGGCCACCACCACCAAGCCTAGGGACGGCGCCCCAGACATCCCCGTGTTGCAGATCAAGTCCAGGAGCAGTGCCCTGCCGACGGCGATTGAGATCGGTAGCACAACGAATTAGCCCGACATGAGTCAAGGCCAGATCCGCCGTTGCTGGTGCCGTCCTCCCCCGCCGCCGCCGTACCACTTCCATGTCGCCGCCAATCTGCGCCACCGCCACCGATCTGGCCAGAGAGGAGCGCCGCCTCCCAACCAGATCGAGATCCGAGAAGAAACCGCCGCCGCCGCCACGCCACAAGGGCTTTGCCCTGTGACGCCTCGGGCGACGGTGGCGGAGGGGAGCGAAGGAGGGGCGAGGCTGTAGGACGAGGGCGGGGGCTCCCCGGTGCGGGGCGGCACTGCCTCACGGGGGAGGGACGGGAGGGACGGGAGGTGAGGGATGGGACACCTCTTCAATGACCATATCCGTACTATCCATCTCATTACAGCACATGGACGACAAGGTTTTTCAATAGCAACGCCTTCAAGAAGGGAGCAACACTCAAGCACCGCCTTCACTGGATCCAACCATAAGGCCAAATTCTAGGTTTTCACTCTGAAGAAATCGGTCCGAGCATATCCGAACAATGCCTTCAACAAGGTAACGATGTAATAAACACATCGCCATTGCCAGGCATAATCACTCGGGGTCTGCCTAGGCTTTCGCCCCGGAGATCAAGACTGGGTGCTCAAATAGCACCACCAATAAAGTCACTCAGGTGATGTCATCACCACTTTTCCGCTATCCCAGTAGTTACATGCAACACGACAGTCGCCACTGCACAACCATCCTTCTGCGTTAAGCCGCTGTCCGTATTTTGTATCTCGTCGTGCAAGTCAACCATCAGACCAGAAAAGATGAACCATCCCAAAGATCTTTGGATAACTACCACCGTCGTGGAGCTGTAGGAAGTAACTACAATACGTATTGCAGTCACCACCATCCAGCCGGTCAGATCTGACTCATCACTATCAAGCTGTGGACCGTACCACCGCCGGCCAGCCACCGCACGCGTGAAAAGCTAGCACCTCACCACCGCGGTCCACATCCGGGCGCCCTCCCAGTTGCTGCAGATCAGGGTGTAAGGGTCCCATGGGAGAGGGACGAGGATCCAACCCTCCCATGCCTTAACCCGGCTAGCCGCCGCATCATCCGGATTGAATCCGAGCACACCGTTGCCTGAAACCACCTTCCGTGTCTCCAGTCGGCACCATGCAGCATGTGGACGACAAGCCGCGGCCGAGAAGGCCGGCTGCAACCGCCGGGCGGAGCCCAGGCCGTCCCCACGAGGACGCCTCCCCGAATCTGGCACCGCGGAGGCATCTGACTCTGCCGCCGCCGCATGGGATTCGCCAACACACTCGCCATGAGAACCCTTGAAAAACTCCAACGGCATCGCGTGAGATGGAGCCAACCACAAGAAAAGCTCCGCCGCCACCGTCTTCCACGCAGTCTTCGGCTGGCAGCTTCCTCGGGTGACGAGGAGGAGGAGAGGAATGGTAGTCAGGGCCGGCTACGGCGGATCAAGTTCACCGCCCGTGCCGCTCGGTCTCGGGACTCTCGACGCGCGAGGTGGTTTGGATGGTGCTGGTCATGGAGGTGTAGGGGGAGGAAGACGGCAACCATAATTGCATGAACAACTACAGTTATTTTGTTTTGAAGGAACAACTACAGTTATTGTGGTCGAGTGAAAATTTACTTTACTCAAAATATCAGACCTCAAATGCCGTCATTGCCCTTTCTGTTAAATTTCTGTCATATTGTCACTCTTACTAGCACCATTATTCATTACACAAAATTATCATATGTGCTAGCCGATAATTAAGTAGAAATAGCTTCTGCAAATAAGTTTTCTTTCTTAGTTTAGTGATCTCACCCTCTGTCTCGGTGGTTGTATCATCTGCAGATGCCCGTGCGCGCGCACACACACACGCACAAAAAACTGGTGTGACTTGTAACAAACAAAATTCTGAATTGTCAACAATATTTTTCTAATATTGAGTTAATTCGTCATGAAATGAAAAATGAATAGGTGTGCAAGCCTAATCTACTGATTATATTGCAATATTAAAATAAATTTAAAATCAATTAGGTTTGGACGTCTTTTATTTGTTGAAGAAAGTGATCTCTCCCCAGTTTTTACTACAAATAGCAAGTATAGTTTGATCTGAATGTTTATAAATTTGGCACTCTGACTACAATAAAAGATCATTTGCATTGGATACTAATTGAATAGACACAGCTTTGCAAGTTAGTATTCTTAGATAACTCACCTCACTGGATTTCTTACTTGCTTCTTGTAGCTCACTGGCGTCAAAACAAACATCCAAATTCACCTCATCAACCACATTGACCGCCTCATTAATGAACATGTTTGTAGTTATATCCTCAACTATAAGGCAATCATTCACTTTGGTGCTCCATACAATAAGTTCATTGGCACGATGCATATATCCTGGTGCCTTGCCCTGTAGCTGCAATGTTATGTCAACATTACACTTTGATTGTGGTGGCATAATGCCTTTCTGCGGTTGTGTGCAGTATGACAGGGGGCTTGTATTTTCAACATTGAAGGCAATGTAAGAGTCTGTCTCATTGGTTAGCGAAAGTGCACAAGACATCTGTTTGTTAAGCGCAAAAGGAAAATGTAGTTCGAGTGGCTCAATTCCAAGCATGCCATCTTCTATGCAAGGGCTTATCTGCAATAAAGAGTAGGAGTGCATATTATATGTGTGTGTCTGTGTGTGTGTGTGTGTTACAAGACGAAGAAAGATAGAAGGTAAGTAGTCCAAAGTTAAGTAATAAGGCCCAGGGAGCATACAAGCTTACCTGTTCAAATGTATGCTCATATGCATTGCTGATTTTTTCATTAGGACCATCAATTTCTCTTACATCATGTATCATTTGCCATATATAAGGCCGTTTGGATGGGTCAATTTCCTGGCATAGTAACCCAATTTCGAGGCATTTTGCTACTTGTTGGTAAGCCAACTGTGTTTCCTTCCCTGTTTTCTTCCATCTATTCCTCCATCTCCGAAGTGCCTGTCATTCCACAAATGCAATATAGAATAAGTCAGTTGTTTAATGAAACAACCTCAAGTGTCAAGAAGATGACCGTAATCGACCCTGGACACGGCCCCTCTCCATTAGACAAAATTAGACGAGGCAATGGGTTTGGTGCTTAGGATCAATGCAAAGAAAACAAGATGAGAACATTCTAGTTCCCAACATCATCACCCACTCGTAAACCTTTTCCCGAACTGAGCATCCGGCTTTGTTTGTTTGAAGAGAGTGAGGGATTAGAATGATTGATACATAGAAAGTGGTGCTAGAGATAAATGTGGATGACCATACAAATGGATTTTATCCCTGCATGACGTAGAGAAGGTGTGGATACTGGTTCATGCTTCTGGGTATTGTTGATTTGTATAAAAAAAATTGTTTCTACGTTCGTAAGTTTTTCTAGTGGTCGTTGAAGCATAATGGGGCGGTGGTTTCTACGTTTGTAAGCTTTTCTAGTATTTCTCAAATTCGGTTGGCTCGATTCACTATTACTATTGCAGACACGGTTATGGCTGGGTCCCATAGATTGGCAGCAGTTTGGCTACGTCACTGTAGGGTTTATTGATCATACAAAAACTAAAAAACAACTTTGTCCAAACCGTACACTCTCCCTTGCTAAAACGCTAAAACTCAAAAACCAACTTACACTTAGCAGACCGCACACCTACCCCATAGTAGAGGCATCTCGCGAGACATGTTACTGGCGAAAACAAGTTGTGCAACAATGGTGGATCGGCGAAAGTGTCGCACACGGATGCTCGGCTTCATGCACGTTCGCGACAGCATGATGCATGCGGGAGTGGTTGGGTGATGTGGGCATCACACGTGGCGGCAAATGATTGGTGTTCGGGCTCCGACCAGACATCCCTGCTAGTTCCACCTACCTGGATGCTCAGTGTCCTGTCCTGAACTGCTGCCCCTTGAGTTCGATGAAGACAACATGGGCTGCCGGATGGCCCCATGCGGGTCTTAGCGGCAAAGACGAATTTATGTTTGTAGCCTGCATCCAATCACTAATGATAATTTGAGCCTCTTGGCGGCGTTGTTGACTTTGTTGATGCTGGTAGTATGCTCTGATCTGCTTTCGTGTACATGGTATGTACAGTTAGGTAGTCCACGTCAGGACTGGGAGTGTGTACGGATGTTGAAGCATCACGATCAAAGTAGGGGTGGCAGTACACGGTAACTTAAGTTTGGTGATGCTCATTAGCACAGGGTCTTGAGCTTCGGTGTGAAAGCTCTAGGTTTGACCTCTACTGGCTGTACCTGGCAATGGTGATGCTCCACATCATTCCCTTGTTGGAAGCATTGTCTGGAGTCTGCCCGGACCTCTTCTTCTGGGTGAAAACCCAAGATATACCCTTTGTGGCGGATCTGATGGCGACGACGCTCGAGTATCATTCCCTTTATGGAGGCGTCATTGTTGAAAAACTTTTCCATGGTTTGTGTGCTAGTCATCGGTGGTGCTTGTTGTAGATGGTTCTTGAGGTTCTTGCTTTTCTCTGTGTATGTGCACTGTAGTTGGTTGTGTGCACCCTGGTTATGGAAAGGCAGGTGTATACTCATGATGCTTGTATTCTTTTGATGCAATGCCATGAGTAATTAAAACATGCCCTTTATCAAAAATAGAGATAAGATTATTGTAAAAGCTACTACTGACCTATACCTTCCGTGACCACACAAAATTTAGTGCAAAATTAACTTGTGACTGAAAATCATGCATGACTTATTAGCTGGCATCCTTTGCATGGATATACTAATGCAAAGAATTAACTTATGAGTACATGCATTACTTTTGATGTCAAACAATTTCAATCGGACAACTACCAATTATTGAGGTGACATGGAAGCACACATGTGAAGAGAAATCTAGTAGTGGGTGCTAGTTATTCAGATATAGAAGATTCATACATCACCCATACATGTCCAAATCCGGCGCTCTTGGTTTTGCACCTGTCAGCGGATATAAGGTAGTGGAAACTATTTTTAGCATCACCGGAGAAAACATGCTGGTTAGTGGTCATTTACCAAGAAAACGCAGGCCACCTTGCTTGTGCTCGCACCTGCCCTCACTATTCCTTGACCGGAACACCATCAATGCGTGGACGCCACTCCATACTCCCACAGTCGGCATAGACACGACCTCACGTAGAAGCAACAGCGTCATTGGTGGACGCCACTGGCGTCACCGTTATCAACCGCATCGCCCAACCATCATGGTTCCCCATGTGGGAAACATCAGATCTTGGGTAGGAGATGATAGAGGAGCCCAAGGACCCATTCGTTGGCGCCACCCAAGGACCCGCATTAACCATGTGGATGGCACCTCGGGCAACAGCCCAGTGCTTCTACCCTTCCCATCATCATCTCCCATGTAGGAGGATGTTGGATCTGGGGAAAGACATGACCATTGGTGTGGCCAGACCCTACCAATGTTGAGTAGGGTGTTCGTGTACGGCCGAGGAGAAATAATAAGTCAACTGGTGTCAATGCTGGCAACTATGGTGCCCACATGTGTTTTTTTCTCCTTGGAGTTGTTGCAGAAGAACCTACTCACAACTCCCCGTGGATGGAGATCAACTTTGGCAGTGGAGGTCAGCAAACAAGCTGGTGGCATCAGGTTGTTGGTGTTCCTATGTGTTGGATGACGCTCCGGGCCTAGCTTAGCACTAGGTGATTGTCCTTGTTTGTCAGGGTTTTGCATGGTCGTCTTTTAATCTAATATGCTCTATAGTTTCTGACCTAGTTACCTATTAAACTATGCCAGTCTTTCTAATATATGAATGTGCTGGAGCTCTCTATCCTCTTGACGTTGTCTCATAAAAAACCAGGTCCACAAATTATGTTTCCTAAGAAGAAAAGAACCCGCGTAGTAATTTTGTTGTTGATAAATTCTGTGTGTGGGTACTTCGTAAATCCGCCAGTGTCACATATAAGTAATCTAATGTGGTAAACTATACATTTTAGAGAATGAAGGAGAGAGCGAGAGTGGTTTAAGGAGTCGAGGAATCCAGGATGCGGCAGCTTCCACTATTTATTATTTAACTAAATATGCATGTCTATTCGAAAAAAAAACAAAATATGCATTGTCTCCAATACATAATAAGCAAATTAAGAAGGATCAGTCACAAAAAGGTAACAAATATGTGGAATCGAAATGATATTTCTAAAAAGAGATTACTTGCATGGCGTGATCAAACCCTCTTACATTGTCATTCTTATTGGGGGGCGCATTTTGTCCTGTCACCAGCTCAATAATTATAACGCCTAGACTGTACATGTCTGATTTGAATGACATCTTTCCCTGGCGTAGGTATTCAGGAGCACAATATCCTCTACATAGAAGGACAATACTCCAATGCATTATAGCATCCGAAAATGTTAGTGTAAATCTCATGAAACTCGGTTATTTTGATGGACTTACAGTGTTCCAAGACGCTCTTCACTCATAGTTTGTGACTTTTCATCAAGTCTTGATAAACCGAAATCCGTGATTTTCGGCATCATATCATTGTCTAGTAGTATATTGTCAGGTTTCATATCCATATGATATATTTGCTTTTCCTTGTGTAGATGATACAAACCTTCACAAATGCCTCTAATTATTTGATAACGTGTGTTCCATTCAAGTCCCCGTAATTCATCTACATAACGGAAAGAGTATCATGGAGCCAAGAAAATTTCAAACATTTGATTTATGCATGATACAGATTTCATAGTTAATAAATTACCCTCATTATTGTGTTCTTGTCTATCTCACTTCTTTACCAGATAAAATGTGTCATAAGTAAGTTAAAAAAGTAATTAATGATAAACGATGCAAGCAATGACGTACCAGTAATATATTTTCGTAGGCTTCCATTGCTGATATACTCAAAACATAGCAATCTTTCTCTTACCTCGGCGTAAATATGCTCTTTTAGTCCTTGAATTCTTATGGCTATCTGATTTGTGCTAGCACAAAAGCCAAGAAACCGTACCACATTTTCATGTTCAATGTTCAACAGGGTGTCAACTTCACGGCGAAATAACGTCTCATTGATCGAATGGTTGCTCCTTATCCTTTTTACAGCAATGGTTTTCCCGTTTTGGAGCACACCCTGTTTAGCTTCTCTTGTGAGCATTTGAAGAATGTTTAGCTGATTAGAAGGTGTTGTATGCAACACCCACTCACCCAGTAGACACATATGTTTCTGGGAGAACAAAAAATACTGGCACCTAATGGAAATACACTACAATCGTGCCACCACATGCACATGCTTGGAAAAAGATGAGCCTCCCGGGCCAACTTAAGGTGATAAACATTTTCCCTATCAAGGCATGCACACATTCTTGTACCCGTGACACACAGAGTTTGCCTGATTTATTAGCTTCAGTACATACTATATACCACTAAAACTGTATGGTACCTTGGAGTTGTATGTAACATCTATATATACTGTGATATATATTTAGTTATTTACTATCTGGCAACTTCGAGTATTAACATAGTTGGATAACACGAGGACTGTTCAAGCCGGCACAACAACTACAAATGAGATTTTTGAATGGCATATACCTAAATTATATAAACAAATAACTTTACCAGATAAACTGTTGCGAATCCACCATGGCCAATTTCTCTATCGTCAGAAAAATTTTCTGTGATATCCTTCAAAAGTGAAAATGGTAGATCTTTGGGCCTCTGTCTTCCATCAATTATATGCTCCAAGACCTCATGATCCATGTATCTTCTGTGGAAACCATTTCACACTATGCACTTTCAACAATATCATTAAGAAATTTTCCTAATATAGCATAATTGCATGTAGAACTACCATATGACAACATTTGTGTAATTGTAGAACAACATTGTCCCTAGTAAAGCATTTGCACACCAACCAATATGCAAGGAAACATAATTCCAAGTATTCTACTTTGATCTTTTTCGATGAAATAAGAAAATGTAAATGTGCATTGCAATCGTGGGTGCCTATGTTTATGCTTTGGATACTTATGCATTTAAAGAATTTCTGAAACTTTAATGGATTTTTTGGGGATTGTTTCTTCAAGATGTACAAGTATTCTACATACCGAAGAGAGTGATCCCCACTACTTCTAATTACCACAACATGCATGCTTCCACATCATAAATAATGTTGTAGTTGTTAAATTTACTAGCTTGATCCACTAGCATTCACCCAATCTACACATGAGAATCCTCTTCCATGCAACATACATTAGTGCATTCCAATTGGTTTTTAGATCACATTGCATTTAATTGTGGCATGCTCAACTTTTCATGTTAAATATCCAATTCCGCGGCAACGCACGAGTTGTCATCTTGCACATGTAAATGCTAAGCTCAAGCACCTGATCTTGCACGTTCAAATCCACTCTCTCAAAATAAACCATTATTTTATTTTGACCTTGTACTTGTTTTATGTCAATAGATATCATGAACTCAAGCATTGAAAAAAGTACATGCGTACCTATTGGCAATATACTGTGTCAGGAAGCCAAGCTGGAACTGCTACACAATGTCCAGTGATGTAATAAAACCCTGGTCTACGTAAATAAAAAATAAGATAAACTATTTTAAGATTTATACAAGAATAAGTAAGAAGATAATGCTTGTAAAATTGAGATCACAACACCACTGCTGTCGTTTAAAAGCCTAATTTGATGTAGTTCTGGACAAAGTTGGGATGAGAAGCAAATCAAAACTGAAAGGCTGAGAGCTACTCAATTATATCCCGAAGAAAACACTATATTTTACAGTATGTGAAAGATCCCAGGGATTGACCATGCATTTATCTTCCTACAGTTGCTGAGAGCACTCGACGGTTTGCATGTCAGGACTCACTAGCTTCACCTTTGTCCATATTTTCCTATAAAAATTCCCTCAATAATGATATGCGCAAACAAGACTTCTAGAGAAACCAAGTTCCCATCTTTATTTGCAACCCTCTCACCCGCACCCTCATGTTTGCCAAAAAAAGTCCGCATATAAACTTCTTTCTAGATAAAATATGCAATTTTGATGTTTCATGGAATACCCGTCAATTAAATACCTTTCATAATGAAATTTGCCACAGGAAAAAAATAAATGTACCGAATTGTTTCCTCGGAGGAATACATACTATCTTAACATCCTTACAATGGCAGAAATTCATGTACATGCTAGTAAATAAATACATGTCCGGTTCAAAATGAACAAACTACTTAGCAAGTGGTGTTTAATCCCTTTTTCAGATCTAAAAGTGTCATTATAGAATTCAGTTGAATCTATATCGGTAAATGTGAGGTCAGGTTAATTGTTACCAAAATAATTTAACAGGTAAACAGAGCTCTAGCAATAAGCTGAAAAATAAATCTGTAGGGATGCAACAAGCAACTCAAGAAGCATCCAAGTATAAGAGGGGCGCAAGATGATGAGACTGGATGCACCTACCTGCAGCTGGTTGAGGTTGCGTAAAGACGGACAAGAAGATGCATCAAATATACGCAATATCAGGTGACTAAGTTCAAAATTCGGATATATATGCTTAAGAAGACCAAAGAAACAACACTCCACATTTAACACTAAATTAGCTTCATTAGATTCATCATAACATATATTTTCATACTGTATATATTTGATGTTATTATGGCCGTATGCATCGTTCTGATGCAGAGGCCGGGGAATAACCTCCTTTTCGGAAAAAATGTATTTGATGTTATAGATATAACCATTTCTTTCTAAAAAATTGGTCAAACATAAAAAGAAGTTTCACTTAGGATAAACCTGGAACTTCAAATATTTTGAGAGGAGGGAGTATATGCTATATGTTGTTGTATGCTATACCCGAGAATGAGGAGCACCATGATTTTTTTTATTTCAACCATGTATGTTGCTCTATGCTGCTGTCAGAAAGCCGTATATTTTCTTGTTCATGGAATCCATGATATAGTTTGATATTGTTCATTGGAAATAGTGATAGCCATGTAGTTATCTTGTTCATGGAATTGTTGACATATATTTGGCATGTTTGTGAGTGTACATTGTGAGCTGTGAACGCTGAAAATACAAAAGAAATGAAGTGAAAACTCAAAAGATATTTTGTCTAATGCAAAGAGCTATATATGTTTGTTTATACTGTTAAAGTTATAATTATGGTGGCCTTTGTTCTTTTGCATTCTGGCCTTTGACCTCCCTTGTACATGTATATATGATGGCTTTTGCTAATCAAATGGTTGGTCTGTTCTTGCTAATCAAATGGCACAACTATAGCTTTTTGTACTAGCTCGTACCTCCCGTTTAGATCTAGCCTAGTAGTGGAGTACTAAGCGAAGACTTGTCCTTCATGCATGTGATCCATCACATGGCAAAAAAGGAAAAAAAATATGGTTCGAGACGCAAGGCACAGGAAAATGTTCTCAGTGTTTCCTCTCCATCATTTAGGCTATGTTTCATAGTAAAGTATTGTAAAAACCAAAGTATCAAAAAACTACATTAATTTATCCTATAGGTATCGAATACCGTGATTTTGACACAACATAATATTTCAGAGTATTCATAATACTGAGAACCAGTTTGGTGCAGCGATGTAAAAAGGCTAGCTAGCAGTTAGCTAGCGAACAATTCAGTTTAACAGTGTAGTTTCTGTTAAACGTGACATATTCTGCACGTTACATCCTTGCGTACTAGGAGAGGAGGTCTTTGTCAACCACATGAGGAGTACTTAGGCAAGATACTTATGTAGTCTTTATCTTCTTTTATCTCTTGTATTTCTTCTCCTCCAAGATGTATCTCCACAACAACTTGTACGCATATGAGGGCTTGCAACCCATCTATATAACATGGAACACGTCGGCCAGGATAGGCAAGACGTTTACCGCAAGTCGCACATGGTATACAGAGCCTTCTTCTTCCACTAAAACCCTAGCCTACCCATCTCCATCAAGTGCGCAGCCATGTCTTCCTCCTCCGCCTCCTTCCAGTCGCCGCTCTCCCGCACCAACTATGTCTTGTGGCGGACCCAGATCATGCTGCAGCTGCGGGGCGCCGGCGTCTTCCACTACGTCGACGGCACGGCGACTGAGCCGGACAAAGTCATCATCATCAAGGACGCCGCCGGCAAGGAGACGACTGGGCCAAATCCCCTTCATCCACTTTGGGTGAGGGAGGACCAGCAGGTCCTCGGATACCTGCTCCAAAACCTCTCCAAGGAGGTGCTCGTCACGGTGACCACGATCACCACGGTGCGCGAACTATGGGTAGCACTGGCGAGCATGTTCTCATCGCAGTCACTCAGCCGCGTCAACAACATCCGTACAACGCTGATCAATGCGCAGAAGGGAAATCAATCGGTGGCCTCTTTCTTCGCCACCATGAGAGGTCTCGCCGATGAACTCACCGCGGCGGGCAAACCCATCCAGGACGACGAGCTCATGTCCTACATCATCCACGGCTAGACCAAGATTATCAGCCCCTTGTCTCCGCACTGGATGCTCGCGTCACCCCGGTAACTCTTGATGAACTTTTCGCTATGCTCAGTAACTTTGATCAACGCATGGCGCAGTACCAAGGCTCCGGTGGTGGCTTCAAATCGTCGGCCAACTCCGCGTTCAGAGGCCGTGGCGGTGGCTCTCGCTCGCGCTCATCTCCCGGTGGCAAGGGGAGGTTCGGCTCCGGTGGTGGTGGCTACTCCAACAACTCGTGTGGCGGCGGCCGCTCAGGAAACTCCAAAGGGCGCCACGGTGGTGGCAATGGCAGCTCCAACAGATCACGCCCGGAGTTGCCTCGCTGCCAAATCTGTGGCAAGCCTGGACATACGGCGAAGGATTGTTGGTACCGCTACGAAGAGGATGATGGTGACTCCTCTCAAGATGAAGAAAAAATTGCTGCTGCGGCCGATGGCTCCTATGGAGTTGACACAAATTGGTATGTGGACAGTGGCACCACCAACCACATCACCAATGAGCTAGAGAAAGTCACCATGAAAGAAAAATATCGTGGCAAAGACCAAATTCACACGGCCAGTGGTGAAGGTATGGGCATACGTCACATTGGTCATTCAATTTTTAATACCCTAGTCGTAGAATTCATCTTAAGAGAATCTTGCATGTTCCTAGTGCTCATAAAAATCTTCTCCCCGTTCATAAAATTGCCATTGACAATCATGCTTTTCTCGAGTTTCATCCTTATTTCTTTTTTATGAAGGATCAGGCCACGAAGAAAGTTCTGTATCGAGGTAGATGCGTTCGAGGGCTCTACCCGTTGATTCCGGAGTTTAGAAGATTCAATAAACAAGCTTGTAGTGCTATCAAGCTGTCGTCCACACGATGGCATGATCGTTTAGGACATGCCTCTTTTTCTTTAGTGGAAAAACTACTTAGGAAAAATAAGCTCCCGTTTGTTGGTGAGCGAAACATTGAAACTGTTTGTGATTCATGTCAGTGTGCTAAAAGTCATCAATTACCATACCATATATCTACTAGTGTCTCCACCAAACCTTTGCAATTGATCTTTTCTGATGTGTGGGGGCCTGCACCCTCTTTTGTTGGTAGACACACGTATTATGTGAGTTTCATCGATGACTATAGCAAATTTTCATGGATCTATCTCCTTAAGAAAAGATCGGATGTGTTTCAAGTTTTTCACAACTTTCAAGCACTTGTTGAAAGAAAGATTGATAGTAAGATTATTGCTGTCCAATCCGATTGGGGAGGGGAATACGAGAAACTTAATTCCTTCTTCCAAAGCATAGGCATATCTCACCATGTGTCATGCCCGCATGCTCACCAACAAAATGGGTCGGCCGAACGCAAGCATAGGCACATTGTAGAGGTTGGCTTAGCCCTCCTAGCCGGAGCCTCCATGCCCCTCAAATTCTGGGATGAGGCTTTTCTTACAGCTGTTCACATCATTAACATGCTACCTAGCCGTGTCATCAACAATGAAACACCCATGTAACGCCTCCTCCACACAAAACCAGACTACACCTCTCTCCGTGTCTTTGGCTGTGCTTGTTGGCCCAATCTTCGCCCTTACAACAATCGCAAGCTTATGTTTAGATCAAAACAGTATGCTTTCCTTGGTTATAGTGCACAACACAAAGGTGTTAAGTGCCTCGACATCTCCACTGGTAGGGTTTACATCTCTTGCGATGTTGTTTTTGATGAGACCAAGTTTCCCTTTGCGGATCTCCATCCCAATGCCGGCGCACTCCTCTGCAAGGAAATTTTGCTCCTACCCTCTCATCTCTCTGGCTATGATCAAGGGGGTATTACAAATTGTGATCATATGTTGACTAACCCTACTGATAGTCTCCTTGAGCCTTGTGATAATGCAGAAAACAATGGTGTTCAAATCACAGAAAATGGCGAAGAAAACGGGTCAACAGGACGTTATTTCATGTGTCCTGGTCCAGGGGACAGATCCTCTTCGGGATCGGTGCAGGTGCTGCAACAGCACAGTCGATCCTCTCCGGGATCCGCGTCTAACACCGATCCGGACGCGCCAGTCCCGACAGCTGCAGGCGGGCGCACGGACGCACCAGCACCAGGCGGCCATGCAGACGAATCCACGCCATCCACGCGGCAGACCCCGGCGGGCCGCAGCGACTCCTCTCGCGCGCGCGAGTCCGCGCCCGACAATTGGCCGGCTGGGTCTGGTCTGGGCTGGGCCCAGCAAGGTGGCCAACTGCGCGTCTACAAGCGGCGCGCCGCGGCTGGCTCGGTGGATGCGGGGTCAAGTCCTATCAGCCCGGGGCCTAGGCAGCAATCATTGGGCCATGATGATTTACTCAGGCCCAGATCTTCTGCGGCCAAATTGCCGCTTGCACCTCGGTCCACGGCCACAGAGAATCCGCCTCCGACATCGCCTGTGCGTGCTGCGGGCTCGGGCCCCCTGGAAGGATCCTCCTCGGGATCACGGCGGGATCAACCTGCGTTAGACCCGGGATTCTCTGCGCCGGAGCACCCTGCAGAGCCCCTGGTTGCTACTTCGCGCCGAACAAGACTTCAGCAAGGGGTAATTAAACCTATTGATTATAAGCATATTACAAAATATGGGCTGGTGTGTTCGACAGGTGAACCAGGAGAGCCAAATACTCTTGAAGATGCTTTGGGTGATGCACGTTGGAGAAAAGCAATGAATGATGAAATCATGGCACTCGAGAAAAACAGAACATGGCACTTGGTTCCTCCTCAACGAGGTAAAAATCTTATTGACTGTAAGTGGGTCTTTAGGATAAAACGGAAAGCTGATGGAACCATTGATCGTTACAAAGCTAGACTCATTGCAAAGGGTTTTAAACAACGGTATGGTTTTGTCCATTGCTGTGTCCAGAGGATGGAGTCTACGTCAGCTAGATGTTCAGAACGCGTTTCTTCATGGTGTTCTGGAAGAAGAGGTTTACATGAAACAACCACCTGGGTTTGTAAATGCACGTGCGCCACTTCATGTGTGCAAGCTTGACAAGGCATTGTATGGACTGAAACAGGCCCCAAGAGCATGGTATTCTCGGCTCAGTAAGAAGATGCAATCACTTGGTTTTGTTCCTTCAAAATCTGACACATCATTATTTATCTATAACAAGTCAAGGATATCCATGTTTGTTCTCATATATGTTGATGATATAATTGTGACAAGCTCATCTGATGAAGCAATAATAGCACTGTTGAAGGATTTGAGTGCAGAATTTGCTCTCAAGGATCTAGGAGATCTACATTACTTTCTTGGTATTGAGGTCAAGCAACACAAGGATGGCCTTCACCTCTCTCAAGAAAAGTATGCAGCAGACTTAGTAAAAAGGCTGGTCTGCAAAACTTTAAGCCTGCACCTACTCCTCTATCTAGCACAGAAAAGTTGTCTCTGACTGAAGGAGAACTCCTGAGTTCAGAAAATGGTACAAAATACAGGAGTCTAGTAGGTGCACTTCAGTACTTAACACTGACCAGATCAGATATTTCCTTTGCTGTTAACAAAGTATGTCAGTTTCTTCATGCACCTACCACTGTTCATCTGACTGCTGCAAAACGTATAGTAAGATATGTGAAAAATACATTGAGTATTGGTCTAAATTTCAGCAAGTCACCCTCAACACTTATTAGTGCCTTCTCTCACTCAGATTGGGTTGGATGTCTAGATGACAGACGCTCAACTGGTGGCTTTGCAGTATTCTTTGGACCTAACTTGATATCTTGGAGTGCAAGGAAGCAAGCTACAGTTTCAAGATCTAGTACAGAAGCAGAATACAAAGCATTGGCAAATGCAACAGCAGAGATCATATGGGTACAGTCAATTTTGAAATAACTAGGTATGAAAAGCACTGAAGCTCCATGTTTGTGGTGTGACAACTTAGGTGCCACCTATCTATCAGCAAATCCTGTATTTCATGCCAGAACTAAACATATTGAAATAGATTTTCATTTTGTTCGAGAAAGAGTTGCAAATAAACTTTTGGATATTCGGTTTATTCACTCTCAAGACCAAGTTGCAGATGGCTTTACCAAAGCTCTACCCACAAGAAGCTTTGAGGACTTCAAGCATAATCTCAACTTGATGAAGTTGTGATTAAGGGAGGGTGTTAAACGTGACATATTCTGCATGTTACATCCTTGCATACTAGGAGAGGAGATCTTTGTCAACCGCATGAGGAGTAGTTAGGCAAGATACTTATGTAGTCTTTATCTTCTTTTATCTCTTGTATTTCTTCTCCTCCAAGATGTATCTCCACAACAACTTGTACGCATATGAGGGCTTGCAACCCATCTATATAACATGGAACACGTCGGCCAGGATAGGCAAGACGTTTACCGCAAGTCGCACAGTTGCATGCCCTAACTGATCATACTAAGAACGGCCATGTAGACGGCGATAGAGCAGCCATTTTTCTAGCTAGCTAGCCATTGCCACCTGGATTCATAAGAACGGAATCTAGTACAAAGTGACCTCCACTGAACACCTACGCTCAGGGCTAATAGGTTACCAAAGACGACACCCGACAGCATGGCGTAGCCGGCAGCAACTTCACCGCGTCATAAAGCTGCACGAACTGGAACCGCACGGCCAAGCTAGATGCATTGCATTGTTATTTTTGGTTGCTCAGCTTAAGAAAAAAAGAGGTCTTGGGTTCTTTTTTTTATGCAGAGAAAAATCTGCAGTTTAGCCGATACTGTAGTATTAAAACCACAGTTTTTAGGTGCAATCAAACAGCTCATGGTAAATAAGACTATGGCAATCTAAAAAACTGTAGTATTCACAAAAAACTTAGAAAATACTTTGCTACCAAACTGGGCCTCTAAGTTGTAGCTCACCTGTAAAGACGACTAACTGTCGATTCCAGGTGCATGCGTTCAGAACTCCTACCCATGTGAGCTGATAAATGAGTGGATCCCCGTGGCAGCTGCGTCATGCAATTATCCTCTATCTCCTGCAGTCTTCATCCGCAGTTGCAAGGCTATCTGACGGCTTGCGTTTGAGATTTTGCCAAAATATTAGTTGTTGTTTGGAGTTTAACTTACAAGCCTTAGGGTTCCAGTTTTGCCTCAGGTCCTCGAAATCTCAGGACCGGCCCTGACAACAAGTATGGAGCAAACGGCTCCTTGCACCTACTGAGTCTCCAACAAAATAAGGAGGACGGGCGGCCCTTCACTGGCACCCAGGGCATGGAGATATTTCTTAGGAATACATGTATAAACATTAGCTAGCGTAGTAGTAGCCTACCCTTCCAATCCCTCTCTTCTATTTCCTCTAGGAATATCACACGTCTGGGTGTAGCAAAAATTTATGCACATGCTAGTAAACAAATAAAAAAAAACAAGCTACTTAATCAACAACTCGAGTTTTATCTGTTATTTTTTAGATCTGAAAAATGTCATGATAGAATCCAAAAGAAATTCACCCTAAAAAAAATCCAAAATGAAGTATACAAACTGTAAAATTGAAGGCTTTTTTAGTACAAAGGGCTGGGTCACTGACCTTGAAGATCTCTTTTGGGAGCCAGCTAGCTACTGGAGGAACAACCAAGTAGACGTGAGGGGAGGCGAAGGAAGATTAGAATGGATCAGTTTGAGGTTTCATAGATAGAAAGGAGGAGAGGTGCAAGACGAGGCGTTAAGTATGGATGGGATCTATAGACATCTACTATATATTAATATTGTCAGATTATGGTGATACACGTGATGGCTGACAGATCCCGCCTAGGTGACAATGGTAGTCTCGATGTTGCTGAAAGTTTCAAGCAGATCTTGAGATGAGAAAGGGAAAAGGACGACATGAACAGAATAGCTAAATTTTAAGACAAATGCATGTGATGGCTCGGAGGTGCAGTGATAGGTGAGCACTAAAATATGGGTTAACAAACCTATTACTAATCGATAAAATCGTGAAATGAGCACCACTATATATATGCACAGATCTGGAATATATAGAGGCGGGGAGAGAATACATTGCAAGAGGAGAGAAGCAGCACAACACTGCAAAGAGGAGACCATGAATGACCAAATACATGCTTCTAACCATTAAAACATAGCCCATGGCCCCATGTACAAAAGAGATGTAGAAATAGACGTCAGTTTGCGAACAAATGGATGGAGCTACTGCTAGGTGAAAAGAAAAGGAAGTTAAAGAGAATATATGCTACATGGTAGGTGTTTTTAGATGGTTCACAAGATTGCCTGGTAGTTCTTGCACCTTCATGGTAGGTGTTTTTGGATGGTTCACAAGATTGCTCTCAAGATTTGCCTCGAGTCCTTGACTTCTTTGAGATTCGTTTCCTTCAGCACGATTTATTTCATTTCTGATAAATAATTAAGGCCGGTAACTTTAAGGTTAAATAACGCACTGGAGCACAATCTCCAGCAATTCAAGATTCTTCATCAATGTTGATCCTAAAGTTACATGCAACTTGCTGGCGCTGCAAAGCAATCTTGAGGATCTTGGCCTTTTTAAACCCTATTGGCTGTATATTTTTTCACATTATTGTCAACATACGTATCTAAAAACAAAAAAAGCCTATGCATTGGGATTCCAAATTCCAATATGAAGGGCGGCAAATTTTACTACTAGTACACCACTTCTTAGTACGTTGTTAAATAATAGATTGAATGGTATTTACGCATATATAGATCGAGCATTTAAATTCAAGAAAAATAAAAATCAGTATTTTTGTTTGATATGTGTGTTTAGGTGTCACTGACTGAGACCTTACAGAATTCAGAAGAATCTATATCGGTAAAACTGAAGTCAGGTTAATTGTTACCAAAAGATTTGACAGGTAAACAAAGCTGTAGCAATAACCTGAAAGATAAATCTGCAGGGATGTAACGAGCAACTCAAGAAGCATCCAAGTAGAAGAGGGGCACAAGATGATGAGACTGGATCCACCTACTAGCAGCTGGTTGGGGTTGCGTAGAGATGGACAAGAAGATACATCAAATATACACAATATCAGGTGACTAAGTTCAAAATTCAGATATATATGCTTAAGAAGACCAAAGAGACAAGACTTCACATTTAACACTAAATTACCTTCATTAAAATTCATCATAACATATATTTTCATACTGTATATATTTGATGTCATAGATATCAGCATTTGTTTATATAAAGTTGGTCAAACTTAAGTTTGACTTAGGACAAACCTAGAACTTCAAATATTTTGGAAAGGAGGGGGTATATTCTATATATATGTCGTTGTATGCTATACCCAAGAGTGAGGAGCACCATGATTTTTTTTCCAACCGTGTGTGTTGCACTATGCTGCTGTCAGAAAGCTGTATATTTTCTTGTTCATGGAATCGACGATATAGTTTGATCTTGTTCATTGGAATTAGTGATAGCCATGTAGTTATCTTGTTCATGGAATTGTTGACATTTATTTGGCATGTTTGTGATTGTATATTGTGAGTTGTGAATGCTGAAAATACAAAAGTAATGAAGTTTGAAAATTCGAATTATATTTTGTCTAATGCAAAGAGCTATGTACGTTTACTTTATACTTCATATGCATATGTGAGTAACCTCACCAAGAGGTGAGCTGAGTCAGATTCTTGTCATTTCATCTGCCCAACCAACCGCATGAATGTTATCGACCCATTCTATTTTTTGACTCAAACACATGAACGGACCGACCCATTACAGTGGAACGGAACAATTCGATTCCATTCCATTAGGTTCTTAAACAAACACACCCTAAGGTTATGCTCTTAGTTAATCAAACAGCGTAAAAAAAGCTGTCACAATCGGTCTGTTCTTGCTAATCAAATGGCAAACTATAGCTTTTTGTACTGGCTGGTACCTCAAGTTTAGATCTAGCCTAGTAGTGGAGTACTATGAGAAGACTTGTCCTTCATGCATGTGATCCATCACATGGCCAAAGACGAAAAAAAAATATTTCAAGACTCTACGCACAGGTAAACGTTCCCGGTGTTTCCTTTCCATCCTTTCAGTTGCAGCTCACCTGTAAAGATGACTAACTGTCGATTCTAGGTGCATGCGTTCAGAACTCCTACCCATGTGAGAGGATAAATGAGTGGCTCCCCATGGCGGCCGCGTCATGCATTTGTTCTCTATCTCCTGCAGTCTTCCTCCGCAGTTGCAAAGCTATCTGACGACTTGCGTTTGAGATTTTGTCAAAATATTAGTTGCTGTTTCGAGTTTAACTTAAAAGCCTTAGGGTTCCATTTTTCCTCAGGCCCTTGAAATCTCAGGACCGGCCCTAACAACAAGTATGGAGCAAATAACCCGTCGCACCAACTGAGTCTCCAACAGAACGAGGTGGCCGGATGGGCGGCCCTAGGTCACTGGCACCCAGGGCATGGAGATATTTCGTAGGAACACATGTATATAAACATTAGCTAGCGTAGTAGTAGCCCACCCATCCCATCCCTCCTATTTCCTCTAGCAATATCATACGTTCTAAATAACCTTGGTGTAGCAAAAATTCACGAACATGTTAGTAAACAAATTAAAAAAACAAGCTACTTAATCAACAACTCGAGTTTTATCTGTTTTTCATATCTGAAAATGTCATGATAGAATCCAAAAGGAAGTATATGAACTGTAAAATTGAAGGCTTTTTAAGTACAAAGGGCTGGATCACTGACCTTGAAGATCACTTTGGGGATCCAGCTAGCTATACTGGAGGAACATCCAAGTAGACAAGTGGAGAGGCGAAGGAAGATTAGAATGGATCAGTTTGGGGTTGCATAGATAGGAAGGAGGAGAGGTCTTGGGGTTTCATACATAGAAATGAGGAGAGGTGCAAGACGAGACGTGAAGTATGGATGAGATCTATAGACATCCACTATAAATTAATATTGTCAGATTATGGTGATGCACGTGATGGCTGACAGATCCCGCCTAGGTAACAACGGTAGTCTCGGTGTTGCTGAGAGTTTCAAGCAGATCTCGAGACGAAAAAGAGGAAAAGACGACATGAACAGAATAGCTAAATTTTAAAACAAATG
>NC_041386.1:745480865-745488069 GCF_002162155.2 Triticum dicoccoides | reverse complement strand
GCAGAAAAACTGGAACCTTGGTGCGCACCATGAGCATGTCAGGAGTCTCACGCTGCTTCCTCTCGATGGTATGAACCAATTGTCTGGAGCCTTAGGAGTACGATGCTACCCATAAAAATATGCATCCGTCCGAATGGTGCTAAGATTGCTCTCTTTGTTAATCATCAAACAGGGTCAGAAACAAGGAGCCCAATGGCCGGTCTCTTCTTGCTAAACAAATGCCACGGCTCTGGCTTTTGTACTCGCTCGTACTCCAAGTTTAGATCTAGCTTTAGTATTTCCGCTTCTGGCTAAACAAATGCCACGGCTCTGGCTTTTGGCTTGGCCATGTAGTGCAGTGCAGTGCAGTAGTACCAGAAAACATCAACTTGATGCATGCGATCCATCACATGGCCAAAAACGACAAGATATGGTTCAAGACTCTAGCCACGGGTAAACATTTCCGGTGTTTCCTTTTCCAAATTACAAAGCAGGTGACCTGTAAAGGCTTCCTCAACGCAAGACTGATGGTGGTAAAGTGTTGGAAGGGATGAAAATTGTTGGAAGGGGTTAACTAACTGTCCATTCCAGGTGCCGTTGGCCGAGTGCCCTGGCTGGCCGCACCAGATTGAGGGAAGAAAAACATAAAGACTAATTGGTTTGGTGTTAATATTTGGCATGTCAACTGTTGGCAAGTTTAATAAAAGTGGACAAACTTTTATTGACAAATTTTTGTTTTGTCAAATGTTGGCGTCAAACAAATTAATCGAATAAGCACCGGAAAAGCGCTTATTTTGTACTGATTGATTTTGACCACCGCGTAAACCGTCCAGTGCGCATGACACGCGTCCGATGGGTCCCACGCACCGCTCGTCCCCTCTACCGAGTCTTCTCCCCGACCCTCATTTTCCTCCTTTCAATCCCCATTTCTCTCGATGCACTCTCGTCCACATCCACCTTGTCCAACACCCAAGCGACGGCCCTACGTGACTCCGCCACTGCATGGTGCAAAGGAGCTGTTGTGCTAGTGTGTGGCTGCGAGCAGCCTCACATTTTTTTCTCCTGGCTCCCGCCCTGCGGTTCCATCTCTCTCAACTCCGTCAACCCGCTGCCGAGATGTTGTAGACCAGTGTTGTGAAAGGGCGATACCGTGTGAGGCGCTCCGCGATAGGGGTGAGATGCATCACACAGACCATCGCAAAGATCCGCTCAAGCACATTAATCACCATGATAGGCCTAAATTGTGTGATATCCGTCACCCCAACTAGTTTGGGGACCAGGGTAATGACGCCAAAGTTCAAGTGGGCATGTCAAGAGTCCCAATGTAGAATTCATGTAACATCCACATTATCACTAGTTGAAGCTGGAGCCATAACTTCTAGATAAAAGCTACCGAAGCGTCATCCGGGCGAAAAACCAGGATCTGTTCCCATGATGTGCACTAGTAGAAAACAGGGCTTTCGTCCAGGCCAGTTTAGCCCATTAGTCCCGGTTCAATCCAGAACCGTGACCAATGGATCTATTTGCCCCGGTTCGTGAGCCCAGGGGGACGGCCGGGCCACGTGGGCCATTGGTCCCGGTTCGTCCGGACCTTTTGGTCCCGGTTGGTGGGACGAACCGGGACCAATGGTCCTGGCTCCTGGCCCACCACTATTGGTCCCGGTTGGTGGCATGAACCGGGACCAAAGGGTTACCTGTAGTCCCGGTTCATGCCACCAACCGGGACCAATGGTTCTGCCTATATATAGCCCCTCGCGCAAGAGCAGAGCACACTGCTCTGTTTTTTCTGGCCGAGGGGGAGAGGGCTTGGTGGTGCTCTAGCTCACCTCCTATGCACACAAGGTGTTCGGTGGAATGCCCGAGCCACACTACTTAAGGTTTCTCCTCTCCAAGCTCGACCGCCAAGCTCCATTTTCCTCAATATTTGTCTAGGTTTAGCGGTCCGTCACGCCCCGTCCCCGTCTTCACCGCCGTCGATCACCCGCGCCGATCTCATCGCCGACACCACCGTGGTGAGCCTCTTGTTCTTATCTTCTTTCTGAAAGGAAAAATATTATTACTTGTTTGTTTAGATAGATACTTGTATTATTTTCTTACTTTTATTATTGCATCTTATATAGTGCGCCGATGGTTTTGGTATCCGCCCCCGCCGGCCCTCGTCCTGTCTATGATTCGGATGTGGTATATATTATCTTTTCATAACTATTGGTTCATTTATTGTTTATGAAAATTATGTCGACCAACGTGACATAGATTTTATTTATCTAGGAGGTTGTTGAACCGGAAATTCCAACCGACCCTATTGTCGAGAGGTTAAATTTAGTTGAAGAAGAAAACAATTTCTTGAAGGAAAAAATAAAAAAAACTTAAGGAGGAGAAGATGATATTGGAGTTGCATGTTGCGGATGTGGTCGATGATCACAAGATCAAGATGGATGCAATGCGCTTGAAGATGAGAAAGATTAGTAAATATGCCATTCATACCGAGGCTTGGTATCATTATGCCGTTGGATCAGTTGTTACCTTGGTTGCGATTATGATCGCATTTGTTTTCGCATTGAAATGTTTTACATAGTTTCAATGTATGTTTTAATTAATTTAGATGCTCTGCAGAGCTTTATGTTGTTAGATGAGAACTATGTATCTACTTTGGTTTTTATGTGATGATGAACTTCTATTAATTTGGTCACTTAATTATCTATTCATGATGTTCCGTAATGATTTTTGACACACTTAATTATATATAATGCACGCAGATGAACCGTCAATGGATGTACGGTGACAGACACACCTCTGAGTACATTAAGGGCGTGCATGATTTTCTCAAAGTGGCTGAGGCAAACAAGCAGAATGGTTTTATGTGTTGTCCATGCTCTATATGTGGGAATACGAAGTCTTACTCTGACCGGAAAATCCTTCACACCCACCTGCTTTACAAGGGTTTCATGCCACACTATAATGTTTGGACGAGGCACGGAGAAATAGGGGTTATGATGGAAGACGGCGAGGAAGAAGAGTACGATGACAACTATGTGCCCCCTGAATACGGTGATGCTACTAAACATCAAGATGCACCAGACGATGTGCACGATGGTGCTGCAATGGGCGAAGCTGCTGAAGATCAAGAGGAACCAGACGATGTGCCCGATGATGATGATCTCCGCCGGGTCATTGTCGATGCAAGGACACAATGCGAAAGTCAAAAGGAGAAGGTGAAGTTCGATCGCATGTTAGAGGATCACAAAAAGGGGTTGTACCCCAATTGCGAAGATGGCAACACAAAGCTCGGTACCGTACTCGAATTGCTGCAGTGGAAGGCAGAGAATGCTATGCCTGATAAAGGATTTGAGAAGCTACTAAAAATAATGAAGAAGAAGCTTCCAAAGGATAACGAATTGCCCGACAGTACATTCGCAGCAAAGAAGGTCGTATGCCCTCTAGGATTGGAGGTTGAGAAGATACATGCATGCCCTAATGACTGCATCCTCTACCGCGGTGCCTACAAGGATCTGAACGCATGCCTGGTATGCGGTGCATTGCGGTATAAGATCAGACGAGATGACCCTGGTGATGTTGACGGCGAGCCTCCCAGGAAGAGGGTTCCTGCGAAGGTGATGTGGTATGCTCCTATAATACCACGGTTGAAACGTCTGTTCAGAAACAGAGAGCATGCCAAGTTGATGCGATGGCACAGTGAGGACCGTAAGAAAGACGGGAAGTTGAGAGCACCCGCTGACGGGTCGCAGTGGAGAAAAATTGAGAGAAAGTACTGGGATGAGTTTGCAAAGGACCCCAGGAACGTATGGTTTGCTTTAAGCGTGGATGGCATTAATCCTTTCTTGGAGTAGAGCAGCAATCACAGCACCTGGCCCGTGACTCTATGTATGTATAACCTTCCTCCTTGGATGTGCATGAAGCGGAAGTTCATTATGATGCCAGTTATCATCCAAGGCCCTAAGCAACCCGGCAATGACATTGATGTGTACCTAAGGCCATTAGTTGAAGAACTTTTACAGCTGTGGAATGGAAACGGTGTACGTACGTGGGATGAGCACAAATAGGAGGAATTTAACCTAAAGGCGTTGCTGTTCGTGACCATCAACGATTGGCCCGCTCTCAGTAACCTTTCAGGACAGACAAACAAGGGATCCACGCATGCACGCACTGTTTACTTGACACCGATAGTATATACCTGGCAAGCTGCAGGAAGAATGTGTACCTGGGCCATCGTCGATTTCTTCCGACCAACCATCAATGTCGAAAGAAAGGCAAGCATTTCAAAGGCGAGGTAGATCACCGGAAGAAGCCCGCCATGCGTACCGGTGATCACGTACTTGCTATGGTCAATGATTTACACGTAATCTTTGGAAAGGGTCCCGGGGGACTAGCTGTTCCGAATGACCCTGAGAATCACGCACCCATGTGGAAGAAGAAATCTATATTTTGGGACCTACCCTACTGGAAATACCTAGAGGTCCGCTCTTCGATCGACGAGATGCACGTGACGAAGAACCTTTGCGTGAACCTGCTAGGCTTCTTGGGCGTGTATGGGAAGACAAAAGATACACCTGAGGCATGAGAGGACCTGCAACGCTTGCATGAAAAAGAAGGCATGCCTCCGAAGCAGTATAAAGGTCCTGCCAGCTACGCTCTTACGAAAGAAGAGAAAGAAATATTCTTTCAATGCCTGCTCAGTATGAAGGTCCCGACTGGCTTCACGTCGAATATAAAGGGAATAATAAATATGCCAGAGAAAAAGTTCCAGAACCTAAAGTCTCATGACTGCCACGTGATTATGACGCAACTGCTTCCGGTTGCATTGAGGGGGCTTCTACCGGAAAACATCCGACTAGCCATTGTGAAGCTATGTGCATTCCTTAATGCAATATCTCAGAAGGTGATCGATCCAGAAATCATACCAACGCTAAGCAGTGATGTGGCGCAATGTCTTGTCAGTTTCGAGCTGGTGTTCCCACCATCCTTCTTCAATATCATGACGCACGTCCTAGTTCATCTAGTCGAGGAGATTGTCATTCTGGGGCCCGTATTTCTACACAATATGTACCCCTTTGAGAGGTTCATCGGAGTCCTAAAGAAATATGTTCGTAACCGCGCTAGGCCAGAAGGAAGCATCTCCATGGACCATCAAACAGAGGATGTCATCGGATTTTGTGTTGACTTCATTCCTAGCCTTAAGAAGATAGGTCTCCCTAAATCGCGGTATGAGGGGAGACTGACTGGAAAAGGCACGCTTGGAAGGGACTCAATAATATGCAGGGACGGATATTCTTGGTCTCAAGCACACTACACAGTTCTACAGAACTCTACCTTGGTGACCCCGTATGTCGATGAACACAAGAACAGTCTGCGCTCCAAACACCCGGAGCAGTGCGACGACTGGATTACATGTGAACACATCAGGACTTTCAGCAGTTGGTTGCAAACACGTCCCAGAGGTGACAGCACTGTTTATGATGAGCTGTACTTGTTGTCCAGGGGACCATCTTCGACTGTAATGATTTGGAAAGGATACGAGATAAATGGGAATACATTTTACACGATTGACCAAGATGAAAAGAGCACCAACCAAAACAGCGGTGTCCGCTTTGATGCAGCAACCGACAATGGAAATGACACATATTATGGTTACATAGCAGACATATGGGAACTTGACTACGGAGTAGATTTTAAGGTCCCTTTGTTTAAGTGCAAGTGGGTCAATCTGTCAGGAGGCGGGGTACAGCTAGACCCACAGTACGGAATGACCACAGTGGATCTGAAAAATCTTGGGTACACTGATGAACCGTTCGTCCTAGCCAATGATGTGGCACAGGTTATCTATGTGAAGGACATGTCTACCAGACCGAGGAAAAGAAAAGATAAGGAAGCGAATACATCATACAATGAGCCAAAGCGCCACATAGTTCTTTCAGGAAAAAGGGACATCCTGGGAGTGGAGGGCAAGACAGACATGTCTGAAGAGTATGAAAAGTTTCATGAAATTCCCCCCTTCAAAGTCAAGGCTGACCCAAGCATCCTGATAAACGATGAAGATTATCCATGGTTACGGCGCAATAAGCAAACGACACAAGCGAAGAAAAAGTGAAGACTTTCTCCCGCAACTATTATGATGATAACATGCCAACTTTGTAACAGACGAGTATGATACCATTGTCCGTTTTGTACATGCACATGCTATGCCAACTTTTTCAGAGTTCATTTGAAAACTATGAATTTTAAAACCTCGCCAACCGAAGGGCACTCACACCGGTTTATAAATAAAGCAACAAAGAAAACAAAAAAAGAGTTTCCAAATTTGAAAACTAATGGCACTAACAGAAAGTTTATAATTTTTCTAAAACTAAAAGCAAAAAGAACTAAAAAATAAAGCAAAAAACAACAAAAAATTAATAATGCAGAAAACAGAACAAAAAGCTGAAAAAAAATAAAAATAGCAACAATAAGTATTTTGTTGTAAGTAGAAACAAAATAAAATAAATAAAGCAACAAAGGAAACAAAAAAAGAGTTTTCAGATTTGAAAACTAATGGCACTAACAGAAAGTTTATAATTTTTCTAAAACTAAAAGCAAAAAGAATTAAAAAATAAAGCAAAAAACAACAAAAACTAAATAATGCAGAAAACAGAACAAAAAACTGAAAAAAAATAAAAATAGCAACAATAAGTATTTTGTTGTAAGTAGAAACAAAATAAAATAAATAAAGCAACAAAGAAAACAAAAAAAGAGTTTTCAGATTTGAAAACTAATGGCACTAACAGAAAGTTTATAATTTTTCTAAAACTAAAAGCAAAAAAGAATTAAAAAATAAAGCAAAAGACCAAAAGAAAAATAAACTAAAACCAAAATAAACTAAATAAAGCAACAAATAGAACAAAAAAACAAAAAAATGCCACCTACTAGGCCCCCACGGCCTGAATACGACTAGAAACCCTATGGGCCAGGATTCAGGCCCGTGGAAGGCCCAGTAGGCCCACAGGCACAGATGGCAGAGTTAGGCCCGAAAGCCTGCTTTAGAAAGGAGCTCGAGAGGGGAGCCGCACCACACCTTATAAACTGGTGCGGCTCCCTCTCAACTAGCGAGGTGGGACTAAACATTTGGCGCGGGGCAGCACAAGGCCTTTGGTCCCGGTTGGTGGCACCAACCGGGACTAAAGGGGGCCTTTGGTCCCGGTTGGTGGCACCAACCGGGACTAATGCCCCCCTT
>NC_041386.1:745474750-745480570 GCF_002162155.2 Triticum dicoccoides | reverse complement strand
AAAGGGGGGCATTAGTCCCGGTTGGTGCCACCAACCGGGACTAATGCTCAGTGTATATAAACAACACTTGTGAAAATTTCCAGTTTCATCGCGCATTTGCCCCCAGACGACGCCGCCAGGCTGCCCCGCCGCCGTCGCCGTCGCCGTCGCCCCCGAGCCCACGCCGTCGCCGGCCGCGCCCTCGAGCCCAGACGCCGTCACCACCCCGCGCCGCCACGACGCCGTCGCCACCCTGCGCCGCCCCGACGCCGTCGCCGCGGGCCACCCCGGCCGCGCCGTCCCGACGCCGTCGCCGCCCCGCCTCTGCCTCGCCGTCGCCTCTGCCTCGCCGTCGCCTCTGCCTCGCCCCGCGCCGCTTTGGTCAGGGCCGGCACCGCCCCCCTCTCCCCCTTTTTTTTGCAAATATAGTTTTTTTCCTGATTATGTGTGTATATGTATGAGTATATATGTATATGTGTATATCTGTTTATATATATGTTTTAGATTTTTTTAGATTTTTTTGTTTTTTGCATTTTTATAAAAATGTATATATGTTCTCTGTGTATATATATATGTCTTCTGTTCATAGATTTTTATTTGAACATTATTTAAAAAAAAACAAGCAATACTACTTCATGTATTTTTAAGAAGGAAGAAGAAGAAAAAGAATGAGAGGAAAAAGGAAAAAAGAAGAGGAAGAAAGGAGAAGAAGAGGGGAGGAAGAAGAGGAGAAATAAATAAGAAGAGGAAAAAAGAAGAAAAAGAAGAGGAGAAGAAGCTAAAGGAATAGAGGAGAAGAAGAAAAAATAGAAAATATTCTATTTTTTTCTTCTTCTCCTCTATTCCTTTCTTCTTCTCCTCTTTTTTTTCTTCTTTTTTTTCTTCGATCTTCAACTCTGTCATCGTCGATATACCCCTCCCGATAACTTCAACATGAGAGGAGAAGAAGAAAGAAAGGAATAAAGGAGAAAGAAGAAACTTTGACACGAGGGGGGGGGGTACCGATACCCCCTCCCCGATAACATTATTTTCCCATGTATATGTATGTTGCTTCGTTGTCGATATAACGAGGGTGTCGAGGATCACCGAGGGGTCGAGGGTCGGGAACTAGGGTAGAGGGTCGAGGGTCGTTAAGGGGTCAAGGGTCGAAGGTTTCATGGTCGAGGGTCGTTAAGGGGTCAAGGGTCGAAGGTTTCAGGGTCGAGGGTCGTTAAGGGGTCAAGGGTCGAAGGCTCTCGACCCCTCGGCGATCCTCTCGACCCCTTGACCCTCGACCGCTCGGCGATCCACGACCCTCTACCCTACCGCGGGCGTCGATGCCCACGTCACTTGTGGGACATAGATGTAGTGTTCAACGCCGACCCCCTCCCGATAGCTTCAACACGTGGGGGGGTCGATATTACCCCCTCCTAGCTTGAAGCGTTCTCGAGGCCACCCCCTAACCCTTGAAGCGTTGTCGAGGCCACCCCAAACCCTAGAGAAGCAGCGTCGAGGCCACTAATATGATTCCTTATTGTGATTAGCTAGCTAGTTCTACGTTTGCCACTAATATATCCATATCTGTCATGTTTGAATAATAATTTCCATGTTGTAAATATTTGTAGAAACTATGGACACCCCCCGAGACGAAGCACAAGAAGCGTTGTTGAGGGACATAATCGCAGAAGGAAGTGATGCCCTCTCCTCGATGTTTCTCAACGACAACGATGGTCTAGAAGGAGAGGGTGAAGAAGCAGCTGGCCCTCTCCTCATTGATTTACATGGCTCCGATGACCCAATGCCGGTGCAAGAAGGAGAGGGTGAAGAAGTAGACCGTGAGGACGGCTCCGGTGATCACCAAACCGAGTCCGGCCAGGTATATATATTAGTTAAGCCTGTGCTGACTAGCTAATTGATGCATTCATTGTTTTGGTATGTACACATATTAATTAACTCTCGTCTTTGTTCTTTTTTCTAGCCCTCCGGATCGAGCACAACTTCGGTAAAGAGACGAGGCCCGAAGAAAAAGTTGAGCTCGGATGAAAAGTTTGAGATCATACAAATCGCGCGCGACGGCCAACCGATTGAACCCTACCGGACAAAGAAGGCATTTGTTGCTCAGTGTGGGGTTCTAGTTAGGGACAAGATCCCGATCAGCATCCAGCAATGGTATAAGCCTAAGAACTAAGACCCTGAGGTGTCTTATGTCAATGAGATGCAGAAAAAGAATCTTTGGACTGAGCTGAAGTCAAATTTCACCCTACGGCCGGAGGATGATCCGGAGAAGCCAGTTATAGAGCCATTAATCAAGTCTTTTGCTCTGAGGAAGATGGCAGACCTATTCAGGAATTGGAAGAAAGACCTCAATAGGTATGTCGAAAAAAATGAGACACCAGAATTCATTGGCAAATATGAGAAGATCAGAGATGACTGGCCCGCATTTATGGCCCACAAGACATCGGAAAAGAGTAAAAAAATGTCGGCGACAAACAAGAGAAATGCTGAGAAGAAGAAGCTTCACCATCGCACGGGGTCAGGTGGCTACCTCGTAGCCCAGCCTAAGTGGGCCAAGGTTGAGAATGATCTGCTTGATAAAGGGATCGAACCAGAGACAATGAACTGGCCAGAACGTTGCCGGACTTGGTTCTTTGGGGCCGGCGGATCCATGGACCCTATAACAGGGAAGTGCATTTGGACGGAGGAACAATTGGACATACCAGTCAAGAAGCTTCAGCAATATATCGAAGCAGCGCAGCAAGGGACGTTCGTTCCAGACAGGGAGAAGGACGAGCTCACAATGGCCCTCGGCAATCCTGAGCACCCTGGACGGACACGAGGCACGCCAGGCTCCGTTTTGTGGAAGGCTGGATTTCCGGACGCAGGGGGTTACAAAACCCACGAGAGGAGGAAGAAACTGGAGCAGAGCCAACTGCAGTCGCTGCACGAAAGGGTAATGGGGCTAGAGGAACGAGAAGCAGATCGCAGCAAACGACCTGCCGAAGCTTCCCCCGAAGCTACCCCGCCATCTCAGCGGAAAAGCAGCGTGGCTTCCACCGAACTGCTTCAACCAGAGCATGCCTTGACGGCTCCTGCCAGCTATCCCGTGGATGCTATCACGGATGCTGAAAATTGCCACCTTATGGTGCAATGGAGCAATTTGAAGGCCAAGGCGGCTGTTGGCTCTGTTTATCCTACTAAACCCGACTCAACTTTTCACTGCCGGCCGATTCCAGAAGGATATGCTAAGGTGATGGTCGATGAAATAACGGAGGGATTTGAGGACCTCCGGCTTGACCACCCTACCGGTGAAGGGGAGTATCGGCTGGGTTCTGCTCTGAAGACTCCATGCCTATGGCGGAAGGATCTCATCAACCTTCCGAACTGGACGCCTCCGCCTCCTCCTCCTCCTCCGGCGAGTCAGGGCACTCCGCCTCCTCCACCATGAGTGACGATCAGGGCACTCGGCCCGCTCCTTCTCCGGCACGTGGCGGCACTCCGCCTCCTTCTCCGCCTGCGTCGGCGCGCCCGACCAGCCAGCCTCCTCCTTCTCCGCCTCGTCAGCAAGGGCGGAAGAGACCCGCCGCCGCTCCGGCTTCTACGGCGCGTCGCAGTCCTTCTCCTCCACCTCGTAAGCAAGGAAAGAAGACATCCGCTCCGTCTACTCTGCCGGCGTCTAGCAGTACAGCGAAAGGCGGGAGGAGATACAGATTCGGTCCTTCTCTGAACACTCCAGAGAAGTTACCGTACGAGAGGAGCGAGGAGGAAAACGCGAAGATCGCGCAGACCGAAGTGGATGACTGGTTTCAAGGGTTGAAAGCAAAGAGACATCCACCTCCGGAGGAGAAGGTAGATCCGGTGAAAGGGAAGCGCACTCTGGCTGCCCTGACAAAACCACCCAAGTCTCCGCCGAAAGGCAACTATGAGCGCATTATTGGAAAGGCATTTGCCGAAGCGGAGAGGTCGGGAAGTACTAAAAGTGATCAAAGGATGAAAGAATGACGAGCTGGGAAACAAATTGCCCAGCTCGGCGAACAAGCAAAGCAATCGTGCCCCCCGCTCAAGGTGCCTGCTAGCGACATCGTCGATCCGAGGATGGTGCCCGGTTATGGCAATCCTGCAGATTACCTGCCCGACGATGTACATTATGATATCTTGGAGGTGCAGATACAAAGATACGAGTACGGGAAGCCTCTCGTCAAAGATGAAAGTTCTCTATCAACGATGATGCGAAGATTGCATGATTGGTACATGAAAACCTGCAAAGAGTCTGAGGGGAGGAGTACTTTGTATGTGAGAGTTAAAAAGGAGCATGACCTCCTTGGAATTGAACTGTTGCCTATTCCATTTGAGGAGTTCTATCAGTTTTTCAATCAATTGGCCATCGGTAAAGCAACGGTCACCTCCTACTGTCTGTAAGTAGTACTACTTCCGTCATTAAGTCTCTCTATATAATCCAGCCCTTTCATTTGCATGTATTTATAATTATCCTCACTATATTATGCAGATTGAAGATCGCCGAATTGAAGAAAATACAAGTGGGAGATATTGGGTTCATTAACACGTATCTCATAGATGCAACTGAGGTTCAATATCGTGCCCAAGAAACCGAGGCCAACTTGCTACGATCGTTGGAAATAAATGAACACAAAGATATAATACTCTTTCCTTACAACTTCAAGTGAGTGTTACTGTCTTGTGGCATATTCGGTTTCCTTATTAGTCCAGGTTATAGTAATGTAATATTGATGAGTTATGCATGTGTGCGCAGCTACCACTATATTCTCCTAGAGATTAAGCTTGAGAAGGGAGTAGTAACTGTCTTAGACTCCAAGTGAAAAGATCCCAAGGAGTATGCGGACATGACTGAAATGCTCGAGAAGTAAGTTAAATCGATCATTATCCACCATATCAGCAACTTTGTTCATTTCTGATATCAAGTAATTGTTTTCTTTGTATGGCAGGGCTTGGAGAAAATTCACCAAAAAAGCTCCGGGACTACCGAAGAAGCTGCAATTTAGGCACCCGAAAGTAAGTACTATATAGTAGCATATTCCAAGCATCTCCTAGTGATTCAAGCGCTAGTTTCATCAATACCATTTAGCATGCTTGCTAATTATCAGTTTGATTGACCTCTATTTCTTGTAAAGTGGTTGTGGCAGGAACAAGGGAATGATTTCTGTGGATACTACATTTGCGAGTCCATCCGCCACACAACCTGTGAGCGGGGCTACTCCGACAAACAATATGAAGTGCGTAAATAATAATATTCACAATTTTATTTTATTACCATCATTTGTGTTGAGTTTCATTCATTCATATATATATATGTATTGACCCCCTTCTTAAAATTAGATGTTTCGGATGCGGGATGAACTCCTAGCACCAGATCGCATGCGAGCAATTCAAGAGGAATTGGCGGCATTCTTTCTTGACCACGTGATCGCTGAAGACGGAGAATACTATGTGGACCACGCGTCCGTATTTTAGGAGATTATATATTTGTAAAAGATAATTATTGTATATATGTAGCCGGTAGTGTCGGATAGATATACGAGAACTTGTTTGTTCGACCAATCTCTCGGAGAAGGAGATGTGGTCGATATCACTTCTCTCTGTATGCATATATGTTCATGACGATCTTCTGTTTGCTTACTAGCTAGCTAGCGTGTCTAGCTAGTCCTCTCTATACGTATGTATGTATGGTATGTAGCGTCGACCAAGCATGGACAAAAGAGAGGACACTTCTCTCTATTAATTAGCTAGCTATAGCACAATATATGAAACACCTAAATTAACCCCCCAAAACCCCCCAAACCTCCCCCCCCCCCATTTTCAAAAAAAACAAAAACAAAAACCCCAGCC
>NC_041386.1:745471809-745474672 GCF_002162155.2 Triticum dicoccoides | reverse complement strand
AAAAAAAACAAAAACCCCAGCCACAGAAATGCTGACGCGTGGATGCCTATTGGTCCCGGTTGGTACCACCAACCGGGACCAAAGGCCCTCCTGCCTGGGCTCAGCGACAGGCCACGTGGAGGCCCATCTGTCCCGGTTCTGGATTGAACCGGGACTAAAGGGTCAGGGCATTAGTACCGAACCTTTAGTCCCGGTTCATGAACCGGGACTAAAGGCCCTCACCAACCGGGACTGTAGGCTCTTTTTCTACTAGTGGTGGGCAAAAAACCCATGATCTGTTTGCTCGAAATTATCTCTGGGCAAAAAACCCATGATTTGTTCCCTTCTTGTGGGTGCCGTTGTTTGATAAACCTTTTTACATTATGGGTGTGTTGCCAAAGGTGATGGTTGTTTTCGCGGCTTCGAATCGTTTCGGTGCCGGGGTCCTTTTTTATTTTCTTTCCCTTTGTTATTCATGCCAGCTAGGCATTACTTTGGCTCATATGACTTTGTTACTTGCAAGCGTAATTCATGTCTGTGTTTGGGTGGTTAGTCTTACAGAGGTCGGGTATGTACTTATTTTGTTTTGTATCCCATTGATGTTTTCATATAAGTTGTAAAAACAACATTTATCCAAAAAAAGGAATAATGAAAGGGGTAATATATCTGATGAAAAAAGTACTGCTAAATAAAATATATGAGCTTTGAAGCCAATGTTTCCAAAACAGACCAAGTTTATACCCCTAGAAGAGAAAAGAAAACTCCCCTAAAAAATGGAGAAAAGAAAACAGAGATATACTATATATTAGTAGTACTCTGCTTTGGTGTTGGTGACAGACTCTCAGTTCGTTTCCCTGAGCAGAGGAGTCGAGAGCAGAGATCACCCAAACGACGCGCCCTGCCGTCGGCTTCCTGTCTCAGGCGGCAGAGGTCGAGTCATGGTGGCTTGATTTGTAAGTGCTTTGTTCAGGAGAAACTTAATTATCAGAAACACTTCATTGGCCCCCCTTTGTTCAACCACTTAACCTGCTCTGTACTGTGTGTTTTATCCTCTATCAATGAATACCAATAGATCTCCTGTTGGACTTAAGAAAAACTCTTCAAAAAAGTGCCTGGAGAAACATCCAACACATTTTGAGTTCCTAGGAGTTATTTCGTTGAAACTAGCTAAATATTCGTGCACGGTTACAGAAGTTGAATGCTCATGCATGCATTGCCAGAGAAGTTTTTCCTAATGACATGGGTTGCTTAAACTGTTTTTCTCATCGTAGTCACTAATTTTGTGCAAATATTATTTTTCTCAAAATAAGTATCAATGGACTCATATAATCACAAGATCTTGATGCTTCCCTCTAGCTACTACATGTAATGTATTTTTTCCTGGGGTAAAAATGTATGATAGTTGTGTTAATTAATTTCTTGACAACTTAAGAGGTAACCTCTAACTCGAGGGTGAAGGGACATTAAGCAACTCATATATTGATATTTTCTCATAACTTAGTGTATATTAAGTTTTGATAATTTATTGACATCGCTCTTTAAGTCTGTACAGCATCGGTAAGCCCTCGGTGGTGGCTGGCCGGTTGCTGTTGAGTTCGCCAGTCACACCCTCATTTTCCTTCTCCTCATTCTTTTGCCTTCCTGCTCCGTGTTCTTTCTCGTCCTCCTCCACAACTCATCCTTCTGATTGGATCGGGTGGAGCATCGACTGGATCCAACGGTAACACCATTTCGTTTCGAATCAAATGGGAAGCCGACCGGCATCACGTGTCTGACTGCTATGTGTAGTAAAACAATGCACCGCCCCTGCAGCTTTGCAAACGGGGAGATAAGTTTAACAACTGGCAAAGCAGGTTGCCAGGAACGACAAGATGGTGTGTTTCCTGATGCTTGCTTGCTTAAAAGACTTTTCTTTAACTAGACCCCAAACGCAGAGTTCTCTAACATCGCCAGTATCAATGCAAATGCATGCTGGAGCTAGCCCACAGGGAAGGGCGACCACTATCTTGTGTACCGCGCACACTAACTGACGTGAGCGAGATCCACGCATGGATTTCATTTTTTTTTCTCCCCTCCCATGGTTGCATCTCAGGCCTGGCATGCCACGCCAATATCTATGCACGCTGGAACTACCCAGTGCGAACTGCTGAGACACCCAAAAGGCCCACAAGGCAGCCACTGTGCTGTTTTGCTGGCTACTGAATTGGGAGACATTTTATTTCTACATCCAAGTTTTGGCTTGTGTCTGGATTGCAGGGCTTATTTGTGGGTTAGTTATATCATAGTTCCGGTAAAATTATTTTTGGCAACTTAAGAGGTAACTTTCATGTATTAAGGGACAACGACCAACTCAGATATTTATATATTCTTCTAATTGGAGTAAATTAACTTTTCATAATTTTCAGCATGATTTGTTGATCGACAATCACTTGACTTTCAATTTCGAGTATATGTTCCGGTATTTCTTTTTCCTGTTGAAGATTGTTAAAATTATAAAAACATCTTTTAGAAAGAAAGTTTATAACATAGATTGCTCACACCACATCATTCACATTTTGTTCCTCCTGCTGGCCCCCATATCATCCCGAGTAGGCATCACTCTAAATACGCATTAGCACGGCCCAGTTAAGCCCTTTGGGGTGGCCAGTTGCCATTGTGCTTGTAGGCCACCAACTCATTTCTGTTTCCCCGTAATTTCGCCCCCCCCCCCTTCCGTGGGAGAATATCTAGTGCTCCCATCCATTTTGGTGATCCCATGATCCAAATTTTTAAAATGCACATGTAAATGTTTCAAAAAAAAATTAAACAAATTGTGGATGTTGACATCACATTAGTGTACAATCCCTTAAAAATTCAAATCAAAATTCGAAATACACGTCGAGAA
>NC_041386.1:745469171-745471443 GCF_002162155.2 Triticum dicoccoides | reverse complement strand
ATCCTCCACCAATCCTCTTGATCTGACTGCGCATGATTTTCATCTTGCAAATGTGGAAATTTGTAAAAATGTAACTATTTTGGTAGATGTGGTGTCAAAGGCTTATGAGTTCATTAGTCTATTGAACGATACCATCACCTGTTTCAAGTCAATGCAAATGCAAAGTTGATCCTTAGTGCGTGCTAGACTGCCAAATTGAAGCAAACTACTAAGGGCATTTCTAACCAATCCCCTAAAAGTTAGTAGAGTAGAAGTTAGAGTAAAGTTAGTGGAGTAAAATTTTACTCCACTAACGGTGGCCGCACCTAACCGATCCACTATAGTTAGCGGAGTAAAATCAAATTTGTGGCCGTTTTGCATACTCACCGCACGAACATAATCTCAACACATATACATATCTTAAAATGATTCAAATGAAAGCATGGATAGCAATAATCTTCATAACATAATGTTTCTTCACCGCGTTTTTCAAATTTAAACATGCGAAGTTCACCCAAAAGACATCACTTTAAACACAATGTTTGATTCAAAATCACAACAAACATAGCATGTATATGTTGTGGATCGAGCCAATATTTGGCGCGCACCACCACCCTCTCGGCCAACACCACTCAATCGAGGTCATCGGCAAGGAAATCAACATTGACATGCTCTCGTCCACCATCACCCTCACCACCACCCTCTCGGCAACCATCACCATCACCACCACCACCACCATCACCACCATCACCATCACCACCCCCTCGGCCACCATCACCACCACCCCCTCGGCCACCACCAACATTCTGAAGAGAGGCCAAGATTTCTCCACGAGTGAGCTCCCAATAGTTTCTTCTGGTTTCATCCATTGTGTTTGGATTCATGAACATGATAGCATGCTATTCGGCCTTCTTCACATCATGAATCCTCTCCTCATGGAGTGCAAGCCTACGCTCCTCGGCCTTCAACTTTCTCCCTTCGGCCGCCAACTTGGTCTTCCACTTCTCATCCACAAAAGACTTGAGCTCATTCCACCTTGCCACCTTGTCTTCCTTGCGTTCGACCGCCAAAATCTTCTTCGTCTCGATCATTGCCACAAGTTCATCCTTGTAAGTGCCACCGAATGCGTCCCTCTTCTTTCTTTCTTTCGCAATCTTGTTTCTGTCCGGTCTATTGTTGGCATCTTCATCAACCTTGTCGTCATCCTCAATGGATATGCTTAACCTTGACCTCTTCGGAGTGGTCTCCGCAATTCTATGGATCCACTTCTCATTCTTGCATAGCTCTTTGTAGCAATGATGCAAAGTGAAGGGCTTGTGGCGGAACTTGGTGTTTCAATGCTTGACTAGCTCTTGGATGTAGGGGCCATACTCCGCCACTTGCACACCACTCGAAGGAGCATGGTTCACTTGGTCGATGCAACCGGACTATCAGTTGCATTTATCATCGATGGTGCTCCAATGATGCCCAAGCGAACCTTGTGTACGGCTTGATCGCACATCCACGGAGGTGTTGTAGAAGTCGGTGATTCTCTCCCAAAACGTGGTCTTGGTTTGATCCGTTCCGATTGTTGTATCCAAGGAGATGGCACACCAAACATTGCAAAGTGCAATTTCTTCCTTTTGGTTATAGTTTTGGGTGCGGGTCCTTGAGGCCTTGATGCTTGCTTCGGTCACCTCCACCACCTCCTCCTCGTCCACCTCCTCCTCGTCGGCCTCATCCGTGTCTTGTGTGGCTGAATGATCCAAAAACGAGTAATCATAGTTGAGATCATCAAGACCAACGGTGGCCGAGGACTCCAACGATGTGAGGAATTCGGCCGTGCCCATCTCCGCTCTACAATGTCAAAGCAAGCACTATAAACCATCACTACCGATCACGAACAATCACTATCAAATTCCAACGGGACACAAGGTTTTTACCTTGTTGGCATTTCATCGAGCACTTGATGGCCGCGTTTTTTATTGCCGGCTGCGGCCGCCGCTCACGCCAGAGCAGTCGCCATAGGGGCAGTTGGAGTTGCCGCACGAGGCGTAGGACTTGGACAAGGTGGCGCCGCGGTCTTCTTCGCCTTCTTCTTGGCAGCCGCGTTGGCGAGCGCCGACGCCACCACCGTCGGCTTTTGAGCCCCTTTACCTCCAGTAGATGCGGCGGGAAGGCGGCGTGCCGTTGTCGGAGACGTGGTGGCCATGCCGGACACCATTGGCGCGGTTGGCGGCAGCGCTTGGATCCGGTGGTTCTTTGTCATCCCCAAGCTTTTTTTCAGCACCGGCAGCCGGCGGGGTGAGCGGGG
>NC_041386.1:745463558-745469013 GCF_002162155.2 Triticum dicoccoides | reverse complement strand
AATTTTGGGGGGAAATAGGGAGTTGGAGTAAAAAAATTATTCCCTTAACGGTTTTAGGGGATCGGCTAGGTCCGCCGTAAGGGATTGAACCAAAAAAATTACTCCCTTATGGCCTTTTAAGGGATCAGTTAGAAATGCCCTAATTCATGGCCAACGATTGGATCGATGAGGCTGATAACCCAGAGACAAGGCGTCAAAGGTCCAGAGTTGATTAGCACAGAAACATAGCAGACTCGGTAGATTGTTCTATCTGTCACGCAGATTCGGACACGTGGAGGCACTCCCTATTTGATTGCCGCCATGCTAGGTGTGTATGTGCTCTTGCAGATGAAGAATTGACTGATGTAATTGTCTCCAATCGCACGGAAGATTCAAAACTCTGGATGTTATGGCTAGTTGATACACTTCCGGCAGTGGATCTCACCCGAGTCCTTGTCACTATGTGGGCGATCTGGTGGGCGGGCCGACGAGCCATTCACGATGAGCAGTTCCAAAGTACCCACTGCTTTATCCAGAAATTTCTAGAAGACTTGGATGTGGTGGCCTCGCTCAAAGTAAACCAGCCAAAGAACATGCACATAAAACCGAGGGGCATGCATGTGATCTCCAGGGAACTGCACGCAACAGCGGACGACCAAAGCAATACCACAACGACGCCTACTGGTAGCTCGTGGCTAGGACCCGATGACCATGATGCTAAATAAACGTGGATGAAGGTCTTGCTGGAGATGGCTCTAGGGGTGCGGCAGCTGCTATTTGTAGGGATAAAGACGGTAAATATGTTGGCGCTTCGGCCGTCATCTTCGAAGGACTGGTCGACCCAGTGACACTTGAAGCCCAGGCATGCAAGGAGGCCCTGGCATTGGCCACTGATCTTCACCTCGACTCGATGTGCATTGCTTCGGATTCCCTAGAAGTGGTTCCTAATATTGCATCGGCAGCTCCGTGTCGGTATGCTACTATCCTACGCGAGATCACTTTTCAACAGAGTTTGTTCCGAGAAGTTAAATTTGTCCACGAGAAACGGCAATTTAACATAGAGACTCACGACCTCGGCAAAGCGGCATCCACTCTCTCTACCGGGCGCCATGTGTGGCTCTTAGATTTGCCCGACATTATTTGTATTCCTTTGAACATTTGCAATTAATAAAGGATGCCTTTACTCCAAAAAAAAGTAACATTTTCTTTTTCAAATTGGCAGGAACGGAGTGCCCATCGACAGCAAGCCAAACTGCTATGTTAAACTGATACAGGTACTGCCTGGATCAATGACGTGGAGATGAGTTTAAAAACATATGAGCAGGTGGGGCAGCTTTGGATCGAGATTGAGGATGCTTGCAGTGCTTTAGTTGTAGATTAGTTACCTCTAAGCCACCTCTGATTATTTATATTTTCCTCACCTCCCAAGGTCGCATCTGAGCTTTGGCTAATTGGTTAGCTACTGGCGCTTTACTCCAACATCAAGGACAAGGAAAAGCATTATGCAGTTATTTTCTATCATTCTGCAGTTTACTACTGTGCTTTCGATTCCTTCCTCAAAGGTTGAGTTAAAGTATAATATATTTATCTTATATTTATCAACATGCTTAGATGTTTTTTTCTTTTCTGTGTGATTTTCTAGCATATTTATTCTTTTTTCTAGCTACATGCACATTTAATATATAAATAAATAATAGTAAGTGCGATCATTTCACATCTCTCTTTTTTACTTGCTTAACTTAGTATTTTGGTACTCCCTCCGACCCATATTAATTGACACACACTTAGTACAGCTTAAAGTGATTACCAGTGTGCACTAATTAGTGTGCGTCAATTACGATGGATCGGAAGGAGTACTAGTACACTACTTTGAACCAACCATGTGAACAAGATATTTTGGTCGCAGGTACGTGCATGTTATGTGTTCGTATTATTAGCCTCCTAACGGGTGTAGATAGCTGAGCCCAATGAAAGCAGATTCCAGCGGACCACTATATGGGGCGTGAAAAGGAGTTGCGCTTGTAGACGCCCGTAGACTTCTTGGTTTATGAGCATATAATTGGTTTAATGCCAATATTTGATATAATAAAAAGTTGTGTAACTTTTTTGTGAAGTTGACAAAAAAAAATTGATAACCAATCAATCACTAGCAAACATTTTTCATTTGACAAATATTGGCATCGAACCAGTCATGCGAATAGGCTTGTGTCAGCGAAACCAGAGCCAGATACATAAACAAACCAAACCCATGGCAGATAGTACTAGTGTATGGTAAACAAAAGTGGCACGAGCCTACCTGCGACCCCATTTGCATCAGATCTTCCCATTCTTCCCAGCACTTCACCTGTGCCAGTCCTCTCTAACTTCGGCAGGCGGATGGATCACTCGCATCAGTCCCGGTCCCAGTCGCCCAAGTTCCACCAAGCTGCGCAGCGCGGGGACCTCGACGCCGTGCGCCAGATCATCGCCGAAATTCACACGCGGGTGACCGGCACTGGGGCGTCGGAGATCCGTGCCGCTCTGGTCAACGAGCCCAACAAGGCAGAGGAGACTGCGCTGCTCCTCGCCGCTGAGGGGGGGTCCATAGACATCGTCGTCGAGCTGCTCAAGCACCCCAACAAGGAGAGCCTTGCCAGGAAAAACAGATTAGGATTCGATGCTCTGCACGTCGCTGCAAAGGAAGGCCACCGAGGTGAGCACTCACAGACTACTCCGTAGCATAAAACCAATTCCGCTTCTAGTTCATATTTACATGGGAACAGTGGGAGCTTTCAAGCATGGGTATAGACTTGAATCTCATAGTTCAATTTGCATTAAGAATAATTATATGGTACTTTAGTTCCTAGTTGAATAATCACCAAGGTTATTGTTATCCTTCCAGTATGCGTTTACTTTACCTACTCTGTGATGAATGAATCTCCATTAATCTTACCATGCTATCGGTTTTAAAACTGACATGCTCTTATGCTAACAGAAGCCTGCCATTACCTACGCTAATGAGCAAGCATTATTCATTTTTTTTTACATATCTACTGTAAATTTTTGTGGTATAAATAAAGAAGGACATCTGACTGACATTGGTAATAGATATTGTCAAGGTACTCCTGGATCATGATCCATCCCTTGGCAAAACGTTTGGCCGATCAAATGTGACTCCTCTAATAACTGCGGCGATCAGAGGCCACCTTGATGTAGTGAACCTTCTGCTAGAGCGAGTTCCTGGGATGGTTGATTTATCAAAGGCGAGTGGAAAGAATGCATTGCATTATGCTGCCCGTCAGGCGCATGTTGAAATAGTTAAGGCTTTCCTCAAAAGCAATCCTCAGCTTGCTCGGAGGACTGATATCAAAGGACAGACTGCTTTGCACATGGCAGCTAAAGGAACAAGCGTTGCGGTTGTTAAAGCAATAGTGGATGCTGATCCATCCATACTTATGCTACCCGACATCCGTGGCATCTTAGCTTTACATGTCGCCAGCAGGAAGAAAAGATCAGAGGTACTGCTCCGCTCAGCTGGACAATATAATTAACCAACTTCCCGGAAAAAACCAATATAATTAACCAAAAAATAGCAGAATTGCAATTTCATGCTATAATATAGTTTCAACTTTGATATGCAGATAGTTCTTTACATACAGGAAATATCATCATCTATTGAAGGATCATTGATCATTCCAAGGACTGAAGAAAAACAGAATATATTGCCTATTTTATATTGCATGGAAGACATTGACAAGACCACCTTCGCATTCAATAACACGCAATCCCAAGGCTACTCTCAGGTGTGCTGGGTATATAACTATATATGTGTTCCCAAATATTCAACTTGTGTAAAATTGGCAACTCCAATATATATCCAACAATTTACCAAGAACCGGTTGCATACATAATATTTCCTCAAAGCTAGCTTAATGCTGGTTGTAGGATAGAGAAACACTTGCCTATACATGCATGGTTTGTCCAGTTATTATGTTTTTCACAGTTTTCCTGTCGTGGACTGCGAATCCATGTTTTTCTATTTGGTAAATGATTGCTTTTGTGTAACTCTACCCGGACGGGGCTTGCCTGCTCCCAGAAAATACTCCCATCGATGCTCCCTCGTATGTGGTTCTCATCCGATGACTCCTATCTTCTGCCTCCCCTTCTCCTTAAAAAACCTAGCAATTAAACAAAACCGGTCAGCCCCGTTTCTTAATCAAAACCGGCCACTCTGGAGATAGTTTACTTAATGTAATTAACACAACACAACAGACATTCACTACCGGAACAGGGCTCTAAGCCGACAGCCAAATGTATGCCGACGGCCACCGTCGGCCTAATCCGAGCTATGCCGACAGCTAGATCCTGGCCGTCGGCGTACAACTGCCGTCGGGCTATCCCCGTCTACGCCGACAGCAGCCGTCGGCACAACACAGCCGTCGGCTTATCCCGGACTACGCCTACAGCTGCCGTCGGCATATACTGGCCGTCGGCATAGATGCGGGCTCGCCGACAACACTCATCACGGCCGGCTAACGACGTCAAATCTATGCAGACGGCCGTGACGGGTGGCCGTCGGCATAGATACGGGTGACACGTCACCGATCCAGAGCGCACCGACCAGGACCTATGCCGACGGCAGCCGTCGGCATAGGTGACACGTCATCGATCCGCGGTGCTGTCCATCTGCCCTGGCCGCAGCTATGCCGACGGCTTTGCCGTCGGCATAGTTTTTTTTTTCTTTTTTTCTTTTTTTCCATATAGTATTATTATTATTAAGCATACAGTATGTGTTAATAAGCATACATATAGATTGTGTTAATAAGCATACATATAGTATGTGTTAATAAGCATATAGTAAGCATACATATAGTTTTTTTTTCTTTTTCTTCACTGTTTTCTTTATTATTATTATATAACTAACTTACATATAGTATGTGTTAATAAGCATACATACATTATTTTTCGGTTCTGTACAGAGCGGTGTGACCCCCCTCACGAACGGTGCCGCCGGCAGCCGGCAACTGGAATGGGGACAGCCGCATCGGGTCTATACGAAGGGGACTTTGCTCCAAGTGTTCATATATATCGGATGACCTACCACAACCGGATGGTGTTATGCCATGTCCGAAGAGGCGGCACGCATCTCCGGGGTGTGGCCCCGTCACGGATGGCGCCGCCGCCGGCACCTGGAGGAGGGGAACGGACGCGTCGGGTCTACATGGAGTGGATGTATCTGTGGGTCTGGCCCGGATGATGCTCCCGGGTGTCTCTATGGGCGGACCTGACACAACCGGGTGGAGAGGTCCACTGGTCAAAGCCCGTCCGTGCAAAGTCAAAGGGCTAGATCTCGTGGTCAACCGCTCCAGGGTTAGGGGGGACGGGGCCCTGGGGGGTAGCAATGCCACCGGAGCATCGTACCGCGCCTCATACATGTGGGGTGGTGTTGTGGCATGTCCGAAGAGGCCGCACGCGTCTCCGGTGCGTGGCCCCCTCA
>NC_041386.1:745462977-745463517 GCF_002162155.2 Triticum dicoccoides | reverse complement strand
CCGACACAACCGGGTGGAGAGGTCCACTGGTCAAAGCCCGTCCGTGCAAAGTCAAAGGGCTAGATCCCGTGGTCAAACGCTACAGGGTTAGGCGGGACGGGGGCCCTGGGGGGTAGCAATGCCACCGGAGCGTGTCCGGGGTGTGCCCCCCCTCACGGACGGCGCCGCCGCTGGCACCTAGAGGGGGGAAATGGGTGCGTCGGGTCTACATGGAGGGGATCTTGCTGTGGGTCTGGCCCGGTTGTTGCTCCAAAGTGTTCCTATGGGCTGACCTAACACAACCGGGTGGGAAGGTCCGCTGGTCAAAGCCCGTCCGTGCAAAGTCAAAGGGCTAGATCCCGTGGTCAAACGCTACAGGGTTAGGCGGGAGGGGGGCCTGGGGGGTAGCAATGCCACCGAAGCATCGCACCGGGCCCTCATACATGCGGGGTGGTGTGGTGAAATGTCCGAAGAGGCGGCACGCGTCTCCGGGGCGTGGCCCCCCTCACGGACGGCGCCGCCGCCGGCACCTGGAGGGGGGAAACGGACTAGTAGGGTCTA
>NC_041386.1:745462200-745462909 GCF_002162155.2 Triticum dicoccoides | reverse complement strand
CGGCTCGACGCCGACACCTGGAGGGGGAAACGGACGCGTCGGGTCTACACGGAGAGGATCTTGTTGTGGGTCTGGCCCGGATGTTGCTCCCGGGTGTCTCTATGGGCGGACCTGACACAACCGGGTGGAGAGGTCCACTGATCAAAGCCCGTCCGTGCGAAGTCAAAGGGCTAGATCTCGTGGTCAACCGCTCCAGGGTTAGGCGGGACGGGGGCCCTGGGGGTAGCAATGCCATCGGAGTATCGTACCGCGCCTCATACATGTGGGGTGGTGTTGTGGCATGTCCGAAGAGGCTGCACGCGTCTCCGGTGCGTGGCCCCCTCACGGACGGCGTCGCCGCCGGCACCTGGAGGGGGGAAACTACCGCATCGGGTCTACACGGAGTGGATTTAGCTGTGGGTTTGGCCCAGATGTTGCTCCCCGGTGTCCCTCTGGGCTGACCCGACACAACCGGGTGGAGAGGTCCACTGGTCAAAGCCCGTCCATGCAAAGTCAAAGGGCTAGATCCCGTGGTCAAACGCTACAAGGTTAGGCGGGACGGGGGCCCTGGGGGGTAGCAATGCCACCGGAGCGTGTCCGGGGTGTGCCCCCCCTCACGGACGGCGCCACCGCCGGCACCTGGAGGGGGGAAACGGGTGCGTCGGGTCTACATGGAGGGGATCTTGCTGTAGGTCTAGCCCGGTTGTTTCTCCAAAGTGTTCCTATGGGC
>NC_041386.1:745452831-745459861 GCF_002162155.2 Triticum dicoccoides | reverse complement strand
GCCGCCCCGGCCGCCCCTGCCTCACCGTCCCCTGCCGCCCCTGCCTCACCGGCCGCGGCCGCCCCGGTGAGCTTTTTTTTTCATTTTTTTGCATTTTTTTACTGCTTGTTATGTGATAGATGCATGTTGTATGGATGAATGGATGGATTAATGTATACTGCTTGTTATAGCTTTGGTCAATTTAGTGATGTTGTCAAATGTTTTCAAATTTGAAGAATGAAATTGGTATTTTTGAGATGTTGTCAAATAGCTATAGTTTCATTTTGTGATGTTGACAAAATTGGTATCTGATGAGTAGTTATTTTATCATGATGATCTTGCTAAAAAATTGAAGAACAAAATTTGACACTTGATGAAAATTAGGATTTGAAGTATCATGATGATCTAAAATTAGGATTTGAAGTATCATGAAAATTAGGATTTGAAGTATCAAGATGTCATTAGCAATATGATTTTTTTCATAGTTTGAAGTGTCAATGCTTTATGTGATGTGGTGTCGTCAAATTTTTTGACTCGGTAAAATTTACAGGCTTTGTGGTATTCATCTCCCTGGAGCCTTCGTCGTCTGGGTTTGGTCCGTGATCCTGCCGCTGCTCGACTACTTCCTCTACAGCGGAGGGTGAGCTATGAATCCACCTTCACCTCCTAGCCTCTTTTAACTAGATTAAATTTTCACATCAAGTCGCGTAACCTAGGTCTCCCGTCCAAAAGGGTTGCATCGATAAATATGCATTCAATTGCATATTTATCACCGCAACTCTTTCGGATTGTCCAGCGCTTTCCACAGACAGCCCGAGGATGTGTAGATTGGGTACGTTGTTCATGCTCTACCCCGTTCCGAGACAGGATTTCGGCGGCGCCTCCCTGTTATTCTCCGGATGCACATTCTCTCGGCATTTTGCCGAGACGTGTATTTGGAGAACAGCGGGGAGGTGCTGCCGAAATTTTGTCTCGGAATGGGGTAGAGCATGGACAACATACTCAATCTACACATTCTCGGGTGGGATTAGGACCCATCTTTACCTATTAGAGATGTAGGTGGATTAAATGTCGTTTCTCGTCAACCTTGTAAAAAATAAAATATTGATGTGAGTAATTTAATGAATCCTTAATTTTGTTGTGTGGCTTCCAATAAAGTAGAGATGGCAGATAATCAGTGGATGTATAGTGGGTTTTTCCGTCGGAATCAAGTAACAACAGAGTGGATCGAGAAAACTGATGTGTTTTTGAAAGAGATATTCCGTAGTCCAATGAGGATGGTGCCAGAATGCCCGTGTGCCAGATGTAAGAGGCGTATCCGCAGAGATAAGAGTGAGATGACTAAGCACCTTCGCACGCATGGATTTATGCCCAACTTTAATATGCCGATAAACTTTGCCCAGCGGGACCGTGGTAGAGAGGATGTGATACGACAACGCGTCGCTGGTTATGAGGACGATGGGGTTAGAGACATGCTAGATGATGTCTTTGCTGCACAGCCGACACCTCCGTCACATTCAGCGAATGAACCGGAGGAGCCGGAGGAAACCGCAAAGGCCTTCCTGGAAATCTTGGCCTCGTCAAAGAAACCTCTCTATGAGGGTGCCAAGCTTTCTGTGCTGGATGCCATCTCGCAACTGATGGCAGTCAAGGCTGAGTACGGCTGTAGCCGAGGTTGCTTCGAAGCATTTCTGGGAGTATGGGCTAACAGCCTGCCTGAGGGCCATGAACTGCCGAAAACCATGTACGGTACGAAGAAAATCATGAAGGCGCTCTCGATGGACTATGAGAAAATACATGTTTGTCCAAAGAATTGCCTTTTGTTTAGGCATGAGTATGCGGATGACAAGTACTGCAGGAAGTGCGGTTCCTCTCGGTATATTGAGGTGGTCGATAAGCATGGTCAGAAGCAGCAGCTAAAAATCCCTATGAAGGTTCTTCGGTATCTTGATTTTATAAAAAGACTACAGCGCCTTTTCATCACCGAGGAGTCTGCCAAAATGATGAAGTGGCACAAGGAAGGGAAAAGGTACAATCCAAAAAAAATTGTACATCCATCAGGAGGTGAAGCATGGAAGTCATTCGATATAGAGTACCCGGAGGAAGCAGCCGAGGCTGGGAATGTCAGAATTGCTATAACAGGTGATGGGTTCAATCCATATGGTATGTCATCTAATCCATACAGCTGTTGGCCCGTATTTGTTATTCCGCTGAATCTCCCTCCCGGTGCCATAATGCAACGCAAGACCATGTTCCTGTCGCTTATAATTTCGGGGCCTGAATATCCGGGGAAGAATTTGAGTGTGTTTATGCAGCCGTTGGTGGATGATTTGCACCATTCTTGGTACTTCCCGAGGTTGACATACGACCGACATCTGCAGAAAAATTTCTTGATGAAAGTTTGGCTACAATATTGCATGCATGACTTTCCCGGTTATGCCTTGTTCTGCGGATGGTGTACAAGTGGAAAGATGCCTTGCCCAGTGTGCATGCAGGCCTTGATTTTCATTTGGCTGAAGAAGGGTGGCAAGTATGTTGCATTTGACCTGCATCGACAGTTCCTCCCTCCAGACCATCCTGATAGGGAAGACAAGAAGAACTTCACAAAAGGCAAAGTTGTCCATGAAGTAAATGAGATTCCAACGTTTTCTGGTGAGGATGTGCTTGCTCAGCTGAAAGCTCTTAAGCCTGCCGGTGAGGGGAAAGGCAAAGGCAAAGGCAAAGGCAAAGCCACAGGCGAAGACGAGGGCGAGGGCAAAGGAAAAAGTAAAGGGAAAATTTTTGAAGGATATGGTGAGACGCACAACTGGACTCACATTACCCCCTTCACGCAGCTTCCCTATTTTAAGGACCTCAAACTTCCATACAACATAGACGTGATGCACACCGAAAAGAATGTCGCAGAGTCCCTTTTTCACACGATCCTCAACATTCCTGATAAGACAAAGGATAATGTTAATGCTAGAGTTGATCAACAGAATATTTGCGATAGACCACGTCTACACATGCAGCCTCCCACAGGCAGTCGAAAATCTTGGTTCAAGCCAGATGCTGACTTCGTACTTAAAAAGGATCATAAGATGGAGACATTCAAGTGGCTGAAACACGTCGTGAAGTTCACTGATGGTTATGCGTCGAATATAAGTAAGGGGGTCAATCTTTCAACGGGCAGAGTGACCGGGCTCAAGAGTCATGACTATCATGTATGGATTGAGCGGATTATGCTGGTGATGGTTCGGGGCTATGTTCCCGAGCGTGTCTGGCGTGTGCTTGCGGAGTTAAGCCATTTCTTCCGCACGCTTTGTGCTAAAGAAGTATGTCCTGAGAAGATAAAAGAAATGCATAAGAAGGCGCCGGAGTTGATATGCAAGCTAGAGAAGATCTTCCCGCCAGGCTTCTTTACTCCGATGACACATCTCCTTTTGCACCTCCCGAACGAGGTATTGTTGGGGGGACCTGTGCAGAATCGTTGGCAGTACGGCCCTGAGAGACAAAACAAGCATCTGAGACAGAAATGTGGAAACAAAGCTAAGATTGAAGCTTCCATAGCTGAGGCAGTTATCCTAGAGGAGGTGGCAGACCTCAGGACAGCCTACTATCCGGACCATGTTCCCACGTTGCACAATAAGGTGTCTCGATACAATACAGAAGAACTCAAGTATAAACCCAAGTTGCCTCTATTCATCGGGCAAGGTAGTAGGGCTGGATGCTCGAAATCTTATCTCATGCCACGAGATGAGTGGGAGGATGTCATGTTCTATATCTTGCACAACATCAAGGAAGTTGAGGATGAGTGGATGAGGTAATACCTTTGCACCATTCTTTTAGTCAATTCGTTATGTTCACTTTGCCTAGTTCTTATACCGCTTTTCTTATTGTAGTCGATTCGTTGAAGAAGAATGGACGGGAATGCTGCCTCCTTCTGAAGCGGAGGCACTTGCTCTTCTCCGAAAGGGTGCTGATGGAAGGAAAAATTTCGTTGCGTGGTTCATCGAGAAAGTAATTTTTCACACTTCCAATTAAACTCATGCACCCTATAATTTCAATTAAACTCATGCACCCTATAATTTCAATTAAACTTGTAGGGAAATGATCCGACCGAATCAATGGATGAAGAATTGAGATGGGTTTCCATGGGTTTTGATCCTGTCGTCATGACATGCGAAAAGTATGATGTGAATGGGTATCGCTTCCATACAGAGGAGCACCAGAACAGTCGGCCTGATCCTAAAACCATAAATACCGGAGTCTTCACTGAAGGTGATAATGAAGTAGATTACTACGGAAGGGTAGGAAAAATATACGAGCTTACATTCAAACGTGGCCGCGAACACCTAAGTCTCACTGTGTTAAAATGCCGATGGTTCGACCCCAAAAAGGGTCTGAGACATACGCCTTCTATTGGTTTAGTTGAAGTTAAACCTTCAACCGTCTATGCCGGAGCTGATCTCTTTATCGCCGCTACCCAGGCCACACAAGTATATTATCTGCCTTACCCATGCCAGAAAGAGTACCTAAAGGGTTGGGAAGTTGTGTTCAAGGTGTCGCCGCATGGTAAGCTACCGGACCCGAACGATGATGATTACTACAACATAAACCCCATGACATACGAGGGAGTGTTCTATCAAGAGGAACATGATGACGTGGTCCGAAACAACGAGGATGATGACTTGGGTTATGTTGACCTGGACCCAAACGACGACGACGCACGGATTGATGGTGAGGCAGTTGTGAATCAAAGAGACATAATTATGCTTGAAAAGTTAAATGAAGACACTGACGATGAGGAAGAGCCTCCACCTCCGTCAGACAACGAAGAAGATATGCGTGATAGTGATGATGAGACCGGTCCACAAATAGATTACAATAGTGATGATTCATATGGGTTCTAGAAAATGTAAGTTCTTTTAATGATCATTACAATAGTATGCTTAATGTGCTCTTCTGGTATTAATGTTTTTCCTGTATGCTTGTTTAATTGATATCAGTACTAATTGTTTATTCTCTTCTCAATGCAGGTTTAATAATCATGGGCAAGTCCAGCGGTGCTAGTTTCCTCAGTAAATTTAAAGGACTTACTCGGAGTGGACGAGCCCACAAGGTTCCCTCCCGACTACGCGAGGATGACACCTCACAGGGAGGTGGAGGGGTCGGGGGAGGAGACCCTAGAGGAGGAGGCGGTGGGGGGAGAGCCCCTAGAGGAGGAGGCGGTGGGGGGAGAGCCCCTAGAGGAGGAGGAGGTGGGGGGAGAGGCAACCGGGGCAAAAAACTCCGGGCCGTGTCTGAAATAGGAGGGTCTTCTTCGATGCCCTCCTATACAGAGGCACCTTCTGAGTCTGAGGAGGAGGAGTTGTGTTCCTGATGGCGAGGAGGAGGAGGCCGAGGAGGAGGGTGAGGAGGAGGAGGAGGCCGAGGAGGAGGGCGAGGAGGAGGCCGAGGAGGGTGGAGGGGAGGTTGATCCCGCGTTGTGGGGTGACTTGCCACCGGGTTCTTCGCAGGGGTGGCTGCGTGGTAATGCCAGACTACCTACACCACCTTCTATCGAGGAGCACAAGTGGCTCATTGAACCTGTGGGGACAGAGTAAGTGCCTCTCAATCATATTTTCAACACATGACAACATTTTCTTATTGTACACATGGCAATCATTTGATTCTTTTGCAGAAACTGGATCCTTCACGGAAAGGGCCGTAAACCGAACGGCCTTATCACTGTCCTGTTGAAGGAGTTTTGGCCTGGCCTATTCTGCCCGGGGCCAGACAGGGACCCGCAGCAGCGGGTTTTGGCCACGAGCTGGGCCCACTACGAGGCTTGCAGCAACGCGGAGTACGGGACGACCGCTAAGGCCGTGATCACCAAATTTTGGGTAAGTTCTCTTCTGAATCACTTGTCTTCAGTTTTGTTCATAGTTTATCATTGAATCACTCAACTCATGCCTTGTTTGCTTCTGGTTTTTGCATGATTGCAGCAACTCTATAGAGTTCTTGACGAGCACAAGGCCAGAGCCGACGTGGTCTTGCTTGCGGCTGCAAAGAAGAAAGCTCGTCAGTTGCAGTACGAGGTGCGCTGGGTTGCCGTCTCGCAGTACTACCACTACTACCTGCACCAAAAGATGACCAAAACTCAAGCGCAGAAGCTACGACTTACCTTGAGCAAGGAGCAGTTTATGATGGTAACTATTACTAACTTTTCATTGTTTCAAGCAGTCAACTATATGTTTCGTGCTCACATGTCATGCTTTCAAAATTTGCATAGGTTGTTCCTCGTTGGTGCTATGGAAGGCATGACGGATGGGCGAGTTTGGTGGATAGGTGGCTCGGCGCCGATGCAGAGTTTGCTGCCAAGAGCATCAAGGCCCGGGATAACCGTGGAGACGACGGGACACACGGCCAAGGAAACAGGAACCACTGGGGCTTCAAGGCCATGAAGGTATATCTATGTGCATGATGCATTTTTGTTCTTCTTTACGTCATGTTCTTATGTATGGCTGACTTCTATTTGACGTTGTAGGAGGACAAGTTGAAGAGGCCGCTCTCAGACATGGAGTCGTGGAAGCTGGCCCGCGAGCGGAGTCATCGCAAGGAGGGAGAGAGCCAATACTACGGCAAGACCGAGGAGCACCTAGGGTCTTACATTCATCACTATCAGGAGTTGCATCCGGATGTTCCTGTTGCTGAGGTCGCCCAGTCTCAGATCGACGACACGGCGGTGGTGGCCATCCAGGGGAAGAAGAATGGCCGGTATCCGTGTTTCGATGGCTTGATCACTCCTTCGATCTCGTACACACGGCTTCGGGCTAGCAACCCGAGCCAGTTAGAGAGTACGGGGCGTTCACAGACTCCCTTAGCCCGCCAGCATGCTGTAAGTACTTCCTCCTTATCTTTTTCTATCTTGCATTCTCAGTTTATTTTCAGCATTGCTCACTTAGAAACAACCTAAATTATGTAGGCATATAAGGAGTTTGTCGAGCATAGGAATCTCGAGGTGCGGGAGTACTTGAAACGAGTGAAGGCAAACGATGATTACAACCGTCAGATGATGACGGTTAGTTTT
>NC_041386.1:745449711-745450426 GCF_002162155.2 Triticum dicoccoides | reverse complement strand
CCTTTTCTCTGATCCCACTGTCTTCTCCCAAGTGCAGCGGATCTACAACTTCCAAGTTTTTTGTGATTGTTGTCACTACTCACTGGTTCAACATAAAAAATAAAACTAGACAAGAGAACTGCATATTTCTTACTCCCTGCGTGCAATATCCAGTTAATAATATGTCCCCCGCAGACAGCACAAAAAGTCCTATTACTGATGTGTGCATATAAATGAAAAACTGATACTGATACTTGACATGTATGAGAAAAGTAATGGTTCATAGGGCAAAGACATACCTCTTAATTAGTTGGGAATGCGCAACTCACAAGATTTGTTGAGAATGGGAAAATAACACTGATTTGACCTCTTTGCATTCCATTGTGACATTGCAGAGAGAGCCTTGGCTCAGTTGTTGGGTATGCGATTGTGTAGCCTAACGATCCGAGTTCAATTCCCAGAATTGACAGGTGATTCACAGGGTTTTCCCCCATTTATTGAGGATCAAGCTTGGTGTGTGCTGGAACCACTCCTCAAGAAATATCTTGATACTCTTTTAAAAAAATGAGGACCATGTTTATCTTGGTACTTATACTAAAATGTTTGTATGCATACTAGTTGGTGCAGAGGCCCGGAAGTAAAAATCTCTCCCATTTTTAAGACTCCGGTAAGAGTAAAGTGTTGAGGGATTCTCCCCTCGACCCCTCGTGTCACCTCCCATCGGGCGACGCCAGTG
>NC_041386.1:745447542-745449605 GCF_002162155.2 Triticum dicoccoides | reverse complement strand
TTGTTCCATCCCAAGCCGCCGCTGCCGCTGGCAAGGGCCGCGGTGGCGTGGGCCCAGCGCCATAGGATCCAGGGCATGTGGTCGCCGCGGTATCCCCTGTGAGGCGGAGGAGGCGTTTCATACGGGGAGGCCGGGGGCGGCAGTCAGGGCGGCGTCCCTACTGCGCTTGGCGATCGAAGCATCCATGGTCGGCGGTGACCTGAGGTTGGGTGGTGGCGGTGGCGCCGCTCCATTCAGCGAGGGTGGCGGCTGTGTGCAGATGGGTGGCATCGATGGCTGCGGACATTCGGCTTTAGATGTTAGGCCTTGGTGCGATTTCTGTTTGGTATTCGGTTCGGACATTCGGCACACCTTCATCAAGGGGGATAGGAGTAGCAACAAGTGTTGCCTAGATGGTGGCTTCAAGCTTACTGATATATTACTTTATATGGTCTTAGTAAATAATTAATAAAATGCTCCATACATCGTCAAGCTTACTTGTATATCCTCCTTTTCAAAAAAAATATCAAAATTAGTAGTCAGTCATGGCATGGTTATTGCTGATTTAGAACATGGATATGATTCTTCTCCTTTTCCTTGTATTGAAATCAATTCCTAAAGTGAGTACTAAATTATTGTAAAGTTATTAGTGGATTGATCGAATGCTGAACTTAATTAAGTGAGAGAATGCATACTTGCTGTCGAAAAGCATAGGTTTGAGAATTTTGCTATAACAGCAATCTCACTGTTATCATTGATAATATGAGACGACATACCACAAAAATGATTAGACTATAAAAGCTAGTGATTGATAAAGGGTGACATTATGTATGTAATCTACACAATAACTTAGCCAGGACATAGTGCTATTAGCAGGGTCATGACGTCTAGTTTAATCATGTCCTTGCAATTTTATAAGAACTTGTAAGTACTCCCTCCGTTTTTATTTAGTCCGCGTATTAGGTTTAGTTAAAGTCAAGCTTTGTAAACTTTGACCAAATTTATAAACATAAATATTAACTTATACAATAACAAATCAAGACCATTAGATTTACTATTGAATGTACTTTCGTATTATATAGATTTGCTATAGTAAATGTTTGTACTTTTTTCTATATACTTGGTCAAACTTCAACGAGTTTAACTTCAGTCAACTCTAATATGCAGAGTAAATAAAAACGGAGGGAGTATATTAGTTGATTGACAGTGGGAGCATGCATATCAACCAAAAAGTACAGCTTAAACAAGTCAGATAGAAAACACAGTTCTTGTCCAAAAGCAAACATGCGTGCATATCACCTACCTCATATGGACAAAAAAAAAAGCTTTTTTTAACGATTAGATAAGGTACCTTCTACCACGTCAGGTCTTGCCAGCCATGCTACTTGTATGTTCTAGACAAGGCTGAGTAGCTGGAACGTGACCAAGGCGGCAAACAGGGCCACTAAGGTGAATGCCGAGGGAAGGCGGGCAGTTCACCGACAAGCTCCGCGCTGAGAGACGGAAGCCGCGGCCGCACGGACAGCGCACAGCTCGCTACGAGCGCCACGCCTGGCAAGGACCACGGGGATGACGCGCTTGCTGAGGAAGGCAACCAGCCGGATGAGCCGGCTGGTGGGGATGACTAGCATCTTCCTACACGAACATGCTAGCAAATCAACCTCGCGGCATAACTCTCCCGGCCCAAGCTAACTTCTCTTCACTGCTTTGGCCATTGGAATGAAAAGAGGAGTGGCAAAAATTAAATATATTGTCCAGGCTCATCTACACTCGGTGAACAGTAAAATCATAAAAGATAGTAGAGAAATTAAAAGAAATCTGTTTTTTTTTTTGCGGTGCAAGCTGCTCAAATGTGTGATGTTCGTGCAAAATTTCGGGGCGTTTGGACATTCGAGGAGCTCGTGGCAAAAACAAATGATATGGTGTGAATAGTGTTGTTTTCAAAAGTTTCCCGGAAACTCGAAATTTCTCTTCTTTTTTCACGAGCTGCTTGAATGTCCAAACTTCACCACATTTTGCATGGGTATCACTCACATGAGCATCTTGCACGACAAAAAATTGGAGCTTTTTCATTAATATTTTTA
>NC_041386.1:745434916-745447309 GCF_002162155.2 Triticum dicoccoides | reverse complement strand
GGGGGGGGGAGGTGAGCAGCGAGAGGGATCATTTGGATGAGTGCCACCTACGAGGGAGTACTGATGGGGGTATTTTCAGGGAGTATCGCAAAGCTGCATTTATATTTAGTTAAAACTACCATACTGTTATGCTTTTATGTAACCATTTCACAAATTTATACTTTTGTCTAAATGTAGTTTCAGTTTTATTACATATATACTCCCTCTGTAAAGAAATATAAGAGCATTAAGATCACTACTAGCTATTAGGCGTTGTTTCATGAAATGTGATACATTAAAAGCGACGTACCGCACATTGTGTCACTTTAAAGTGTAGTGATGTGAAATGTTTTCTTAAAGGTGTTACCATACTTTATAGAAAGAAGTTCAATGCCATGAAATTTACGCTGTCTTCCATTTTAGTTCAGTAATCAAACTGGGGGCCAAGTCCAATAGCCTACCTTTTTATTGTCTGCTGCAGATGGACCATGCGGTGGGGCTAAAGAATTACGTCAAGCATGTCACGCGCCAGCACAACAACACGCAGCTCCACCTTGCCGCGCAGCACGGGGACCTCGACGCTGTACACCAGGTCATCGCCGAAATGTACGCGCAGCTGGCCGCCACCTCCACCGGGGACGAGTTCGAATACGAGGTGGCGGAAATCCATGCTGCCCTGGTTAACGAGCCCAATAAGGCGCAGGAGACCGCGCTGCTCCTTGCTGCTGGCGGAGGGTTCATCGACATCGTCGTCGAGCTGCTCAAGCACTCCGACAAGGAGAGCCTTTCCAGGACGAACAGATCAGGATTCAGTGCTCTACACGTCGCTGCACTGGAAGGCCACCTAGGTGAGCACTCACAGACACTTTCGTAGCATAAATCTTTATTTTCTTCCCAGTATGTGTTTACTTTATCTACTATGTGATGATTGATTCTCCACAAATCCTACCATGTTATTGGTTTTAAAATAGAAATGCTCTTACGGTAACTACAGCCTGACATTACCTTCACCAGCTAATGAGTAAGCATTAGTCAACCATTCATGTTTTTTCCATCTTTACTGTATATTTTTGTGGTGTAAATAAAGATGGACATGTGACTGAAATTGCTTATAGATGTTGTGAAGGTACTCGTGGATCATGATCCATACCTTTGCTTCACGTCTACCCGATCAGGTGTGACTCCTCTAATAAGTGCGGCGATCAGAGGCCACGTCCAAGTAGTGAACCTTCTGCTACAGCTAGATCCTTACTTGGTTAAATTATCAAAGGCGGACGGAAAGAATGCATTGCATTTTGCTGCCCGTCAGGGGCATGTTGAAATAGTTAAGGCTTTGCTCGAATACGATCATCAGCTTGCTTGCAGGGCTGATAACAAAGGACAGACTGCATTGCACATGGCAGCTAAGGGAACCAGCGTTGCGGTTCTTAAAGCAATCGTCGACGCTGATCCGGCCATACTTATGCTACCCGACAAGAAAGGTGCCTTAGCTTTGCATGTCACCACCAGGAAGAACAGATCAGAGGTACTCTTCCCCTCAACTGGACAATATAATTAACCAATAAATATCAGAGTTGCAATTTCGTGCCATAATATAGTTTTAACATTGATGTGCAGATAGTTCTTTACATGCAGGAAATATCATGTATGGAAGGACCATGGTTCACCCGATGTAAAGAAAATCATAATCTATTACCCATGTTATATTGCATGGAAGGCATTGACAACACAACCTTGGCGTTCAATATCACGCAATCCCGAGGCTACTCTCAGGTGTGCTGGATATATATGTTCCCAAATATTCAACTTGCGTGAAATTGGAAACTCTATAATATCCAACAATTTACCAAGAACTGGTTGCATACATAATACTTCTCAAAACTATCTTAATGCTAGCTTAATGCTGGTTGTGGGATAGAGAAACACTTGCCTATACAAGCATGGTTTGTCCAGTTATTATGGTTTTCACAGTTATTCCCGTCATGGACTGGGAATCCATTTTTTTTCTATTTGGAAAGTAATTATCTTTGTATAACTCTACTCCGAGCTTATGTAGCAGAAGGCTGCATTTATTTAGTTAAACCTACCATATTATTTTGCTTTTTATTAACCATTTCAGAGAGTTATACTTTTTTCTAAGTGTACTTTCAGTTTTGTTAAATATATACTATAAGTTGCTGTTTTATCAATTGTGACATGTTAAAAGTGTTGTTTTGTAAATTTTCTCACTCTAAAGTCTAGTGATCATTGATACTACCGCACTCTTTATTGATCACTGAGTAATCTACCTAGGGGCAAAGCCTAAGTAATGCACTCTTTATTGTTTTCTGTGTATTTTGTTTTGTAGCTGCAGATGGATCGTCATATTACCGCACGAAGTCAACTGGAGCACATGATGTTTGATGAAAGTGCAGAACCAAAGCCGCTGCCGTTATTACTTCTTCAACACATCACCAGTGGTTTCTCTGATGACAAAAAAATTGGGTATGGTGGCTTTGCAACTGTTTATAAGGTACGATTATGATAACTCTCAGCTACCCTTGTCTAGGCGCCGGTTTATCTGAAAATCTAAGTTGTGTGGACAAATCATGTTGCGGTTATAGGGAATGCTTGGGAATGGAACAATTGCTGTGAAGAAGCTTTTCGGAACGGTTGATATTGATGAGAAGAAATTTACCAAAGAGATTCGTTGTTTGGTGAAGGCAAAGCATAAAAACATAGTACGGTTCTTGGGATATTGCTCCGACACACAAGGGGAAATGGTAAAATGTCACGGAAAGCTTGTCTTGGCTGACTTATGACAAAGGTTACTCTGTTTTGAATATCAACCTAAAGGGAGCCTTGACAAGCAAATCACAGGTAGGATCATGTAGCACGTATTTCGTACAATAATTGATGTATTTAGAGTTCAATGACTAAGGACTTTAAGTATCTCAAATACATACTAAACCAATTTTGTCCTCCCCATTCTGTAGATGCATCAGGCGGACTTCAATGGGGAGAGCGCTATGAAATTATCAATGGAGTTTGTGCTGGTTTATATCATCTTCACAAAATGCACATCGTTCATTTAGATCTAAAACCAGAAAACATATTGTTAGATGATAATATGACACCGAAAATCGCTGATTTTGGTCTCTCGAGGTGCTTCGATGAAAAGCAAAGTCGGGTTATTACTTCAAAAGTGTTTGGAACTATGTAAGCTTGCTATAACCCTTGGAAGCTCTTTTTTTCGGTTACATATGGCTGCATGTATATCCCTTTTCCCATTGATCGATTATATTATATAAATATTCATGCAGGGGTTATTTGGCACCAGAATTCTATCGTGGTGGACATATCACATTCAAGTCAGATATGTAGAGTCTTGGTATTATAATCACAGAGATACTAACAGGAAAGAAGAGCTATCCTTATATTGAAAATGTAAGAAAATTTCGTCCCAATATAAAGGCTTGGTTTCAAAATTATGATGTGACATTACTTTGTATAATCGTTCTTCTAGCTGACAGTAATGCAAAGCACAAATTAGTTGCAAAATAATCAAAACATATTTTCTTCTATTGTCAAGAAAACAATACTTTTTCAACTGTATGGGAATAGCGATGTGTTACCATATTACATATCTGCATGTGTTATCATATATTACAATCTGAATGACCCTAATATTAGAACTATAACATGTTACCTTCGTCAGATGTGCTAGATTGCCCTTGCATGCTAACTGATCCCTATAGTTACACAGTGTTAGCAAAAAAGAGATAAATCTAGAGGCAACCAAAGAGTGATTTTTACAAGTGTGAGGAAACACTTAAGGGGAAAACACAAACACAAATTCATTACTTCACTATGAAAGAGTATTACAAGTATGAGACAACATGGTGTCTTTAGGTGAGACTGCATAGGATATATGCAATGCATATTAAAAAAGAATCGTTGGAGAACAGAAAACTGAGGAGTACACGTATACGTCGACGCCAATGTGAAGCCCTACGTCGCTCGTACTAGCATGATACATCGTCGTTGTCCAACAAAGTAACAGGATTGCTACCACAGTTTAACATATTGTAGGTCGGTAGACTCTCATTGTACACACCATTTCCTATGGAAGAAACGTTCCTCATTTAGCTAGGATTATCTTAGTTATGTATAGCTGTAGAGTAGTATTTAGAAATATACGTTGTTCTTTTTCATGAAGAATGACACATGATGGCAATTTCACAGGTACTTGAGAGTTGGAGAAACAGATTGCGCTGTGTTCGGATGTCTGTACTCGATACCTCTGTATTGAATTGGTTTCATTTCCAATTCGGAGAGGAAACTGTAATGGACATGAATACAAATTCACGTGTTCGGTTGCTCATGGAATTGGGCCATGGAATCTCAATACCAAATCATGTTCGGATGACATACTGTGGAATTGCATATGCTTTGTGTTTTATGCATCAAATCAAATCTGTACAATTTGTGAGTATAATTGAATTATTATATAGCAATAAAAATGAACAAATATATATTCTAGATAGAAAGGCATGACGACACCAAATAATATTCACACATGAATAGGAACAGTGATAAATTTCTAACAACAACAACAATAATTATGCGAACAGAGTGCAAATTTTTAACCAGAGCACATATAACAACACGTAGTTCGGATATGTAGTTTCCAAATTCTCAACAACAACAACACATAGTTCTAAATTTAACATCACCGCACTAGTTCAAATAGGTTCAAGTAGTTAAACAAGACAAGCTGAAAAGCAACATTTGAATAAATTTAAGGCAACACTAACAGCCAGGCCTTCCTCATTTCCATGGGCAACTCCATTAGAGCTTCAAACAAACGCTCATTAAGAATCAGCTTCCCATATGATCGCAACATGTCTGGCTCTGCCAAGTCTGGTATCAACTGAAGTGCAGCAAGAATTGCAGCAGGAGTGGTAGCTTTTGGCAGTGGAAGTGGATCAGTTGTCTTCAAAGCATCCTTGAAAGTAGCCCTCATTTCTCCAATCATGCACATAATGGACTCACCTGTTCGTTGCCTCTTTGGTGCCACTTCTGGAGAGATTTCTATTGGTTCTGCTTCTGGATCTGCAGTAGTCTCAGCACCAGTCATCGCACCTTCACCATTGGCATGATCTTTTGAATATATGATAGATATGGACTCCCAATGCTTCACTACTTTGGTCTTGTAGGAAGCTAATCCTTTCTCTTTCTTATTAGCCTGCAAAATACACACAAGCGAAGAGTAAAGTTGCTGTCCTATTATGTGACATACTAAAAGGGTAAACATGAATGTGCATATTATGATGGTTACCTCCACATATTTGATCCAGACATCATCACTATCCATTGATAGCTTATGATTCACCCAATCCCACCCAAAACCACTTTGGAAAAGTATCTTGGTAATGACTTCATAGTACCTGTCGAAAGTTCTAAGCCTTCCCAAAATGTTGTCCTTTGTGATATTCTTGTTGCACTTCTCCTTCACATTCCTTATGGCTGCACAATACACATGTGGTTTCCATCCATTTTGTGAATGGTCGCCATTGTTGTGATGATCAACAAGCACCTCAAGCAGTGCACCATCCATCTCATCATCCCATGTGGTGTAATTCCTCCTTACAACTCCTTCAGCCATGGTGCTACAAACAAAAAAAAATATGCACAAAGAAAAACAGCATGTTGGATCAAGATTATGCATAAATAAATGGTACATGAAAGTGAAAATTTTAGAGAAACACTATCATATATATGGGAAGGTGATGCATGTACAACACAAGGCATCATCACAGCCACCTATGCTATCACACAAAAGATATCCAGCAAGCGACTGCACAAAATGAGACCACCATCATCTAGATACTACACAAAATGAGTCCACCATCATCAAGCTACTACACAAAATGAGACTACCATCATCAAGCTACTACATCTCTAGTTCTGCATGCCTCACAAGGTACTCAGCATACATGTCATCTGCAAAGTTTTGCCTAAAGTTGGTCCATTCATTTGTGACTTCAACAGATGTAATTAAGTTAGCGTCATCCCCCGTCTCAAGTTCCAAATCATCTAGTTCATGGTCAACTTCTGGAAGCAATAGATCATCCATCACATGTTGCCTATCCCTTGCAAAGTTGTGTAACACACAACACGCATTAATAATTCGAATCTGCACAAAATTAGATTCACAATCAGCATGTCATCACTATCCATAAGTAACATCACTTTAACTTTTGTTACCTGGTCCTTTATATCAAAGAAAGATTGAACTCTTAGTATGGCCCATTTTTTCTTCCACAACCCGAAAGTTCTCTCCACAACATTTCTAGCACGAGAATGACGCAAGTTATAGAGCTCTTTAGAAGTTTGGGGCTGTTGTTGACTTGCAACCCACTCTTTCAAGTGGTACCGAGTCGATCGGAATGGAGCAAGAAAGCCCGGCCCATTGGTGTAGCCAGCATCCACTAAGTAATACTTTCCTATGGTGGAGCAATTAAAATTAGCTAACAATTACATGGGGAAGAAAATAAATGTCAAGAGAAATAATCATACCCTGCGGTACAACAAATGCATCTTGACGATTATTTCTCATTGCATCACGCAACACTCTCGAGTCAGATGAAGATCCCTCCCAGCCAGGTAGAACATAAAGAAATTTCATGTTCCAGTCAACCACACCTAGCATGTTAGTGGTGATTGCTTGCTTTCTGTTCCTATACCTTCCTTGGTCAGATGGAACAACAGAAACATCAACATGACACCCATCTAGTGCTCCCAATGCATTGCCAAACCACTTCCATTTGTAATCATCCGGAGGCTCGACAGATGGATTGGGAAGCTTGATAAACTCCCCACTTAGGGAAAGTATGGCTGTTAACACGGAAGAGAAGTGCCTACTGATAGTGTCTAATGAACGCTTGTAAGTGCCCCGCAGGATCCTCATTTTAATACCATGTCCAACAACCAATAAAAACATAGCAACCTTTTCTTCTACAGTCACATATATGCTATCAATGAGACCACACTTCTCGCGTAACATCGTGCACAAAGCATGAAAGTTTCTTTTTGTTAGTCGCAACTCATCATAGCAAGTGATTTCTGACCCATTGTACATTTCCTTCAGCAAATACTTCCGAAGACCATATCGCTGCTCTTCATCACTAAAGCAGCCCAAACTCTTCGGTGCCCTCTGCGTACTAAGATACGCTAGCCCAAGACACACTGACTCAACATACATGGCTGTCATAATAATCCTTTTTCTCTTTCTTCTTTTGTTTTCTTCGGTAATGGAAGCAATCAATTCCAGATGAGACATGATACAACTACAGTTATACACATCATGTCAATTTTTAGTCACATAACCATGCATCATTCAATCAATATGACTAGCACAAAATCTCAATCAACATGACTAGCATAAGATCTCAATCAGCATGACTAGCACACAACTTTTAGTCACATAACCATGCAGCTCATACCTTAACTCAGCCTCCCGGGGTTCCACTTATCAGCAACACCTACAAAAAATGAACATGGGCTTTAATAATTCATTGGAGCAGAACAAGGGAAGAACATAACATGTTGGACATGGACAGCAGGGGAAGAACAGAACAACTGAAAAGAAAGAAGGGGGTACAGGGGAGTGGAATAAGAAGATGGAAGAGGAAGGGGAAGAAGATGGCAGAGGATAAGGGGATGAAGAAGATAGGCAGGATGGAGGGCTTGCGCCGGAGCAAGATGGCCGGGATGGAAGGCGCTCCGGCCAGCGAGCTGGAAGGGATGGAGGCCGCGCCGACGAGCGACACAGGCCAGATCCAGGGCTGCGCCGGCTCGGGCGGCAGAGGAAGGAGCGCTGCAGGGGAGGGAAAAGGGCAGCAGCCGCGGGGGCTTGAAGCTCCGCCGCCGCCGGAGAGAGGAGGGGGAGGAGGTCCATGGCGGGGGGTGAGGATGAATACCTGCGCCGTCGGTGGCTCCAGCCGTCTCGCGCGGGGAGGAAAGGGGCAGGTCGGGAGCGAGCCTGTCTCCAAACGTTATCTTTTGCGGGACTAGGTCAATTCGAGTGAAATCGGAGGCAAAGAGCTTTGTATCACGGGAGGGCTACGCGCGTGGATGAAATTTCGGCTCTGTATTGGACCCGTTTTCGTTCCCTCGATTCAGTATGCATCCAAACGCCTGAATTGGCAGGTAGCCAATACCATATCCAATTCGAAGGCCCTAATTCAGACATCCGAACGCAGTGTTACACAGTGTTAGCAAAAAAGAGATAAATCTAGAGGCAACCAAAGAGTGATTTTTACAAGTGTGAGGAAACACTTAAGGGGAAAACACAAACACAAATTCATTACTTCACTATGAAAGAGTATTACAAGTATGAGACAACATGGTGTCTTTAGGTGAGACTGCATAGGATATATGCAATGCATATTAAAAAAGAATCGTTGGAGAACAGAAAACTGAGGAGTACACGTATACGTCGACGCCAATGTGAAGCCCTACGTCGCTCGTACTAGCATGATACATCGTCGTTGTCCAAGAAAGTAACAGGATTGCTACCACAGTTTAACATATTGTAGGTCGGTAGACTCTCATTGTACACACCATTTCCTATGGAAGAAACGTTCCTCATTTAGCTAGGATTATCTTAGTTATGTATAGCTGTAGAGTAGTATTTAGAAATATACGTTGTTCTTTTTCATGAAGAATGACACATGATGGCAATTTCACAGGTACTTGAGAGTTGGAGAAACAGATTGGAGAAATCAGAGTTACACACACAACTGCTACAACTACGAGTATGCACTGAGATAGCGTTAGAGTGCACTGAATCTAACCCGACGAGAAGACCAGATATCCAGGATGTAATTAATAGGCTGGGTGCAACAAAAAGTGCGGGCCATTCTTCTACTGAAATTGGGACGAGTAGTTGTTGATCACTAGCACAGGTAAGGTCAAATATGGCACATGCCTTCTGAATTTGCTACGGAATCTCTCTGACTGAATTTTCACACTCTTTTTATATATATGTCGGCATGTAGCTGAGCTGTGAGCCTACCGTTAATTCGGTCTATCTCTTGGGCGCAGGGCATGCATTGCAAACTGGATGCTCCAGTGACTTCATCTTTGTGGACCTCACTCTGGTCATCAGCGATCTTTCTCAAGGCAGAAGGCAGTGGACAATCAGAACTGACAGAGATTGCAGTTGTGCTTGCCTGTAGCTCTGCTCCCTATGCTTTGCTCTGCTTTCTGAAGTCTGAATATTGCGTGTAGTTAGCTTCCTCTGCTTTTGCTCTGTTTTCTGGACTCTCAACATTTGGCAGTAGCATGTGGTCCGAAGCGTCAGGTCGTCTCGACTTGGGGCCTGACACACAATCTTCCTCTGATGGAAATAACCACGTTGTCGTAGTCCTGCTAGAACACGAATCAATCACCGAATAGGTTTCCTATAGGCTAGCTATTGATGCTATATATGTACGTGTAACCTGCCCTTGTAAACTCAGATCAATACAAATTACTCCCTCCGTATCAAAATAAATGTCTCAGCTTTATACTAGCTGATAAATCTACTAGCTACTAGTTAATACAAAGTTGAGACACTTATTTTAGAACGGAGGGAGTAATTAACAGGACCGACAGGGTCGTGTGGCCATCAAGTCGACCGGTTCTCGCGTGTGCATGTCCGGTCGTACTGTCAAGCGCGTGCACAAGCTAGCTAGTCTAAGAATCGATCCAGCTGCTTGGCTAGTGTCTTGTGTATCTCGCCGGATACAAAGTTATCGTCGTGCAGTCAACATACGGCCGGAAAGTACTCAGCCGGATCGACGACTGCGTGATAGCTCTTGAGGGAAAGTAATCGTGTACGAGCACGTACGGGGCCTGTGCCACATCCTCCTTCCGAGTACTAATAGCAGAGGGAGATGCTGCCTGTCACCTCATGCCAATGGCGGTTGGTACCCATCTATCCTCTCTTTATTTCAACACAAGAGGACGATGATAATACACACTAGACTATGTGATATTCCATCTACGGCATCAAAAACCCTAGCTACCTAGATAAAGCATGACTAAAATAACAGAAATAAAACAAGTCATGCGATCTGGCAGAGAGAAGAGAAATAACATCTGCCAATATAAACTAGAACCGAACATATCTAGAGCAAACACTAGAACAAGGAACTCAGGAAGGACCTCTAATGGGAAAAATAAAAACACGTACGGGACATCAGCAGCAACAGTAGCACTGGACTTGGGGTCGGTGTCCTCACCAGCCATGTCGTCGAGGAGGTTGTCGATGTCGGGGAAGAAGTTGTCGGAGTCCGAGGCGTCCGTGATGAAGAAGTCAGTAGTTGTGTGGAGCTCTCTCCAAAAACCTTATCACCCTTTTTCCATACAGGACTCAAAGAAGTGCGGTTTCGGAGGCCTACTGTCCCGACTCACGGTGCATGCCACAAGCCGGGATGGGAAAGATCGTGGCAGTAGCCAGTGTTCAAGAACTCGGTGGCGAGAGGAAGAGAGTCTTCTGTTGTGTCTCTCTGAGAGGAGCGACCTCCCTTTTATTGGCGCAACTGAAGGAGGCGAGAGGCTGCGCCGGGAGATGAAGGGAACGAGGGAGACGAAATGAACATACTTCAGCCGAAGAGGCGAGCCGTTTGGATTCAGTGTCCACTACAGAAAAACGTTTCAACTCCCGCGTGACCTTTCGTATACCTGTCGTGCGTGGCAAAAAATTTGACATCAGCTCGGCTCATTCCCGCAACCCACAGCGCGTCATGGCGTGGCATGGCGTGGCGGGTGGCGGAGGAGGAGCGCGCGTGGATGTCCCTCTTGTTCTCATCCTCATGCATGTGGGGAAGGAACCTCCCTTATAAAGAGGTCCAACTCCCTCTAAACTAGCAATGTGGTACTAAACTTTAGTTCCGCATCTTGCCTTGCACGAATGGGATGCGTGGGCCTCTAGGATTTATTAGGAATTTCTGAAACCGCTATTCGGCTTGACCAAAAATAGACAAAATTCCAGCAATCCCCCACCAGATCCCAGAGGCACACAAATTTTTTCTTTGGTTCCAAAACACTGTTCTATATACCGGTACTCCAGTGGAGACTGCTAAGTTCAACTTCCACCTAGAACTCTATGCTACACTAGTAAGCAACCTGAACAGTGGACTGGGCCTTGAACTGCCAGTTTTCTGTGAATCTAGCTTTACATAAAGCCTTGACCGATACGTGGCTACCGTGGGTCTTCCCCGCGGGTGGAGCTTATGCGTCATACTCCGAGACCTTTCATGAGTTTACTAGAGAGAACCCTACTCTCATAGATTGCGACGTTTAACAATCAGACTCATATAGGTGTGTTCTTCATAAGATGTTCTGCAGGACAACATCTCTGCTTCAATGAGCCACTTAGAACATATTAGGATATACATCAACCTGCCATGTAGACTTAGGATAGTATTGCATCTTCATGGAGTGGTATTGTTAACAGTAAGGATACTCTCCTCTCAGTTGAACAACAGCTTGTCTTCCACATCTAATTCACGGATCTTCAATCACATAGACTAAGTTACCACTGTGAACAACTCATATTGTAGGTCTCATACCCATCTCCCTTGATGCATTGTCTATCACATTACGTGATAGACCCTTAGTAAAAGGATCTGCCAGATTTTTAGTCGTTTGGATATAATCCAATGCAATAACTCCGGAGTTTCTCATTTTTCTACCAGACTTTAATCTTCTCTGAAGGTGTCTGAAAGTCGGGCGATGCATGCATGCAATGCAAGGGACACAGCGGTGATACTAACCCCGAAGAGGACACCATGCATGTATGATAGCAGGGCCATGATGTTGGAGAACGTAGTAATTTCAAAAAATTTCCTACGCACACGCAAGATCATGGTGATGGCATAGCAACGAGAGGGGAGAGTGTTCGTCCACGTACCCTCGTAGACCGTAAGCGGAAGCGTTATGAAAATGCGGTTGATGTAGTCGTACGTCTTCACGATCCGACCGATCCAAGCACCGAACGTACGGCACCTCGGAGTTCAGCACACGTTCGGCTCGATGACGATCCCCGGGCTCCGATCCAGCAAAGCTTCGGGGATGAGTTCCGTCAGCACGACGGCGTGGTGACGATGATGATGCTCTACCGGCACAGGGCTTCGCCTAAACTCCGCGACGATATGACCGAGGTGGAATATGGTGGAGGGGGGCACCGCACACGGCTAAGGAACGATCCGTAGATCAACTTGTGTGTTCTGGGATGCCCCCTGCCCCCGTAAATAAAGGAGCAAGGGGGGGTGCGGCCGGCCCTAGGAGAAGGCGCGCCGGAGGAGTCCTACTCCCACCGGGAGTAGGACTCCCCCCCTTCCCTAGTTGGACTAGGACTTGGGGGGGAAGGAGGAGAGGGGG
>NC_041386.1:745427966-745434748 GCF_002162155.2 Triticum dicoccoides | reverse complement strand
GCGGCTGCCCCTTGGCCCCTTCTCCTCTTCCTCCACTAGGCCCACTAAGGCCCATTAGGTCACCGGGGGGTTCCGGTAACCTCCCGGTACTTCGGTAAAATGCCGATTTTACCCGGAACACTTCCGATGTCCAAACATAAGCTTCCAATATATCAATCTTTATGTCTCGACCATTCCGAGACTCCTCGTCATGTCCGTGATCACATTCGGGACTCCGAACAAACTTCGGTACATCAAAACTTGTAAACTCATAATAAAACTGTCATCGAAACGTTAAGCGTGCGGACCCTACGAGTTCGAGAACTATGTAGACATGACCTAAAACCATTCTCGGTCAATAACCAATAGCGGGACCTGGATGCCCATATTGGTTCCTACATATTCTACGAAGATCTTTATCGGTCAAACCGCATAACAACATACGTTGTTCCCTTTGTCATCGGTATGTTACTTGCCCGAGATTTGATCATCGGTATCCAATACCTAGTTCAATCTCGTTACCGGCAAGTCTCTTTACTCGTTTTGTAATACGTCATCTCATAACTAACTTATTAGTTATAATGCTTGCAAGGCTTAAGTGATGAGTATTACCGAGAGGGCCCAGAGATACCTCTCCGACAATCGGAGTGACAAAACCTAATCTCGAAATACGCCAACTCAACATGTACCTTCGGAGACACCTGTAGTACTCCTTTATAATCACCCAGTTACGTTGTGACGTTTGGTAGTACCCAAAGTGTTCGTCCGGTAAACGGGAGTTGCATATTTCTCATAGTTACAGGAACATGTATAAGTCATGAAGAAAGCAATAGCAAAATACTAAATGATCAAGTGCTAAGCTAACGGGATGGGTCATGTCAATCACATCGTTCTTCTAATGATGTGATCTCATTAATCAAATGACAACACATGTCTATGGTTAGGAAACATAACCACCTTTGATTAATGAGCTAGTCAAGTAGAGGCATACTAGTGACTATATGTTTGTCTATGTATTCACACATGTATCATGTTTCCGGTTAATACAATTCTAGCATGAATAATAATCATTTATCATGATATGAGGAAATAAATAATAACTTTATTATTGCCTCTAGGGCATATTTCCTTCAGTCTCCCACTTGCACTAGAGTCAATAATATAGATTACATAGTAATAATTCTAACACCCATGGAGTCTTAGTGTTGATCATGTTTTGCTCATGAGATAGGCTTAGTCAACGGGTCTGCAACATTCAGACCCGTATGTATTTTGCAAATCTCTATGTCTCCCACTTGGACTTGGTCCCGAATGGAATTGAAGCGTCTCTTGATGTGCTTGGTCCTCTTGTGAAATCTGGATTCCTTTGCCAAAGCAATTCCACCAGTATTGTCATAGAAGATCTTCATTGGTCCCGATGCACTAGGTATGACACCTAGATCGGTAATGAACTCCTTCATCCAGACTCCTTCATTTGCTGCTTCAGAAGCAGCTATGTACTCCGCTTCACATGTAGATCCCGCCACGACGCTTTGTTTAGAACTGCACCAACTTACAGCTCCACCGTTTAATAAAAACACGTATCCGGTTTGCGATTTAGAATCGTTCGGATCAGTGTCAAAGCTTGCATCAACGTAACCATTTACGATTAGCTCTTTGTCACCTCCATATACGAGAAACATATCCTTAGTCCTTTTCAGGTATTTTAGGATGTTTTTGACCGCTGTCCAGTGATCCACTCCTAGATTACTTTGGTACCTTCCTGTTAAGCTTATTGCTAAGCATACGTCAGGTCTAGTACATAGCATTGCATACATGATAGAGCCTATGGCTGAAGCATAGGGAACATCTTTCATTTTCTCTCTATCTTCTGCTGTGGTCGGGCATTGAGTTTGACTCAACTTCACACCTTGTAGCACAGGCAAAAAACCTTTCTTTGCCTGATCCATTTTGAACTTTTTCAAAATTTTGTCAAGGTATGTGCTTTGTGAAAGTCCTATTAAGCGTCTTGATCTATCTCTATAGATCTTGATGCCCAATATGTAAGCAACTTCACCGAGGTCTTTCATTGAAAAACTTTTATTCAAGTATCCCTTTATGCTATCCGGAAATTCTATATCATTTCCAATTAATAATATGTCATCTACATATAAAATCAAAAATGCTACAGAGCTCCCACTCACTTTCTTGTAAATACAGGCTTCTCCAAAAGTCTGTATAAAACCATATGCTTTGATCACACTATCAAAACGTTTATTCCAACTCCGAGATGCTTGCACCAGCCCATAAATAGATCGCTGGAGTTTGCACACTTTGTTAGCACCTTTTGGATCAACAAAACCTTCTGGTTGCATCATATACAACTCTTCTTCCAGAAATCCATTCAAGAATGCAGATTTGACATCCATTTGCCAAATTTCATAATCATGAAATGCAGCAATAGCTAACATGATTCGGACAGACTTAAGCATCGCTACGAGTGAGAAAGCCTCATCATAGTCAACCCCTTGAACTTGTCGAAAACCTTTCGCAACAAGTCGAGCTTTATAGACAGTTATATTTCCATCAGCGTCAGTCTTCTTCTTAAAAATCCATTTATTCTCAATGGCTTGCCGATCATCGGGCAAGTCAACCAAAGTCCATACTTTGTTGTCGTACATGGATCCCATCTCAGATTTCATGGCCTCTAGCCATTTTGCGGAATCTGGGCTCATCATCGCTTCCTCATAGTTCGTAGGTTCATCATGGTCAAGTAACATGACTTCCAGAATAGGATTACCGTACCACTCTGGTGCGGATCTTACTCTGGTAGACCTGCGAGGTTTAGTAGAAACTTGATCTGAAGTTTCATGATCAATATCATTAGCTTCCTCACTAGTTGGTGTAGTTGTCACAGGAACTGGTTCCTGTGATGAACTACTTTCCAACAAGGGAGAAGATACAGTTATCTCATCAAGTTCTACTTTCCTCCCACTCACTTCTTTTGAGAGAAACTCCTTCTCTAGAGAGGATCCGAATTTAGCAACGAAAATCTTGCCCTCAGATCTGTGATAGAAGGTGTACCCAATAGTCTCCTTTGGGTATCCTATGAAGACACATTTCTCCGATTTGGGTTCGAGCTTATCTGGTTGAAGTTTCTTCACATAAGCATCGCAGCCCCAAACTTTAAGAAACGACAACTTTGGTTTCTTGCCAAACCACAGTTCATAAGGTGTCGTCTCAACGGATTTCGATGGTGCCCTATTTAACGTGAATGCGGCCATCTCTAAAGCATAACCCTAAAACGATAGCGGTAAATCAGTAAGAGACATCATAGATCGCACCATATCTAGTAAAGTACGATTACGACGTTCGGACACACCATTTCGTTGTGGTGTTCCGGGTGGCGTGAGTTGCGAAACTATTCCGTATTGTTTCAGGTGTAGACCAAACTCGTAACTCAAATATTCTTCTCCACGATCAGATCGTAGAAACTTTATTTTCTTGTTACGATGATTTTCCACTTCACTCTGAAATTCTTTAAACTTTTCAAATGTTTCAGACTTGTGTTTCATTAAGTAGATATACCCATATCTGCTCAAATCATCTGTGAAGGTGAGAAAATAACGATACCCGCCGCGAGCCTCAACATTCATTGGACCACAAACATCAGTATGTATGATCTCCAACAAATCAGTTGCTCGCTCCATAGTTCCGGAGAACGGCGTTTTAGTCATCTTGCCCATGAGGCACGGTTTGCAAGTACCAAGTGATTCATAATCAAGTGATTCCAAAAGCCCATCAGTATGGAGTTTCTTCATGCACTTTACACCGATATGACCTAAACGGCAGTGCCACAAATAAGTTGCACCATCGTTATCAACTCTGCATCTTTTGGTTTCAACACTATGAATATGTGTATCACTACTATCGAGATTTAATAAAAATAGACCACTCTTCAAGGGTGCATGACCATAAAAGATATTACTCATATAAATAGAACAACCATTATTCTCTGATTTAAATGAATAACCGTCTCGCATCAAACAAGATCCAGATATAATGTTCATGCTCAACGCTGGCACCAAATAACAATTATTTATGTCTAATACTAATCCCGATGGTAGATGTAGAGGTAGCGTGCCGACTGCGATCACATCGACTTTGGAACCATTTCCCACGCGCATCGTCACCTCATCCTTAGCTAATCTTCGCTTAATCCATAGTCCCTGTTTCGAGTTGCAAATATTAGCAACAGAACCAGTATCAAATACCCAGGTGCTATTGCGAGCATTAGTAAGGTACACATCAATAACATGTATATCACATATACCTTTGTTTACTTTGCCATCCTTCTTATCCGCCAAATACTTGGGGCAGTTCCGCTTCCAGTGTCCCGTCTGCTTGCAGTAGAAGCACTCAGTTTCAGGCTTAGGTCCAGACTTGGGTTTCTTCTCTTAAGAAGCAACTTGCTTGCCGTTCTTTTTGAAGTTCCCCTTCTTCTTCCCTTTGCCCTTTTTCTTGAAACTGGTGGTCTTGTTAACCATCAACACTTGATGCTCCTTCTTGATTTCTACCTCCGCAGCTTTTAGCATTGCGAAGAGCTCGGGAATAGTTTTGTTCATCCCTTGCATATTATAGTTCATCACGAAGCTCTTGTAGCTTGGTGGCAGTGATTGGAGAATTCTGTCAATGACACTATCATCAGGAAGATTAACTCCCAGTTGAATCAAGTGATTATTATACCCAGACATTTTGAGTATGTGTTCACTGACAGAACTATTCTCCTCCATCTTGCAGCTGTAGAACTTATTGGAGACTTCATATCTCTCAATCCGGGCATTTGCTTGAAATATTAACTTCAACTCCTGGAACATCTCATATGCTCCATGACATTCAAAACATCATTGAAGACCCGGTTCTAAGCCGTAAAGCATGGAACACTGAACTATAGGGTAGTCATCAGCTTTGCTCTGCCAGACGTTCTTAACGTCGTCAGTTGCATCAGCAGCAGGCCTGGCACCCAGCGGTGCTTCCAGGACGTAACTTTTCTATGCAGCAATGAGGATAATCCTCAGGTTACGGACCCAGTCCGTGTAATTGCTACCATCATCTTTCAACTTTGCTTTCTCAAGGAACGCATTAAAATTTAAGGGAACAACAGCACGAGCCATCTATCTACAAACAAACATAGACAAGCAAAATACTATCAGGTACTAAGTTCATGATAAATTTAAGTTCAATTAATCATATTACTTAAGAACTCTCACTTAGACAGACATCTCTCTAGTCATCTAAGTGATCACGTGATCCAAATCAACTAAACCATGTCCGATCATCACGTGAGATGGAGTAGTTTCAATGGTGAACATCACTATGTTGATCATATCTACTATATGATTCATGTTCGACCTTTCGGTCTCCGTGTTCCGAGGCCATATCTGTATATGCTAGGCTCGTCAAGTATGACCTGAGTATTCCGCGTGTGCAACTATTTTGCACCGTTGTATTTGAACGTAGAGCCTATCACACCCGATCATCACGTGGTGTCTCAGCACGAAGAACTTTCGCAACGGTGCATACTCAGGGAGAACACTTCTTGATTATTAAGTGAGAGATCATCTTAAAATGCTACCGTCAATCAAAGCAAGATAAGATGCATAAAGGATAAACATCACATGCATTCAATATAAGTGATATGATATGGCCATCATCATCTTGTGCTTGTGATCTCCATCTTCGAAGCACCGTCGTGATCACCATCGTCACCGGCGCGACACCTTGATCTCCATCGTAGCATCGTTGTCGTTACGCCATCTATTGCTTCTACGACTATCGCTACCGCTTAGTGATAAAGTAAAGCAATTACAGGGCATTTGCATTTCATACAATAAAGCGACAACCATATGGCTCCTGCCAGTTGCCGATAACTTCGGTTACAAAACATGATCATCTCATACAATAAAATATAGCATCACGTCTTGACCATATCACATCACAACATGCCCTGCAAAAACAAGTTAGACGTCCTCTACTTTGTTGTTGCAAATTTTACGTGGCTGCTACGGGCTTAGCAAGAACCGTTCTTACCTACGCATCAAAATCACAACGATAGTTTGTCAAGTTGGTGCTGTTTTAACCTTCGCAAGGACTGGGCGTAGCCACACTCGGTTCAACTAAAGTGAGAGAGACAGACACCCGCCGGTCACCTTTAAGCAACGAGTGCTCGCAACGGTGAAACCAGTCTCGCGTAAGCGTACGCGTAATGTCGGTCCGGGCCGCTTCATCTCACAATGCCGCTGAACCAAAGTATGACATGCTGGTAAGCAGTATGACATATATCGCCCACAACTCACTTGTGTTCTACTCATGCATATAACATCAACGCATAAAACCTAGGCTCGGATGCCACTGTTGGAGAACGTAGTAATTTCAAAAAATTTCCTACGCACACGCAAGATCATGGTGATGGCATAGCAACGAGAGGGGAGAGTGTTCGTCCACGTACCCTCGTAGACCGTAAGCGGAAGCGTTATGACAACGCGGTTGATGTAGTCGTACGTCTTCACGATCCGACCGATCCAAGCACCGAACGTACGGCACCTCCAAGTTCAGCACACGTTCAGCTCGATGACGATCCCCGGGCTCCGATCCAGCAAAGCTTCGGGGATGAGTTCCGTCAGCACGACGGCGTGGTGACGATGATGATGCTCTACCGGCGCAGGGCTTCGCCTAAACTCCGCGACGATATGACCGAGGTGGAATATGATGGAGGGGGGCACCGCACACGGCTAAGGAACGATCCGTAGATCAACTTGTGTTGT
>NC_041386.1:745390724-745427497 GCF_002162155.2 Triticum dicoccoides | reverse complement strand
CCAGCTTCTCCCAGAATTGCCACTTCATCTTTTTTTTACAATTCCTAGCTAGTTAAGATCTAATTAGCTAGGAATTGTAAGAAAATATAGAGTGCCAATTCTAGGAGAAGCTGGGGAGGGGGTCAATTCTCGGAGAATTGCCCAAAAGAACTGGCCCTAGGACTCCCCCCCTTCCCTAGTTGGACTAGGACTTGGGGGGAAGGAGGAGAGTGGGAAAGGAAAGGGGGGCGCCGCCTTGTCCTATTCGGACTTGGGGGGGAGGGGCACGCGGCTGCCCCTTGGCCCCTTCTCCTCTTCCTCCACTAGGCCCACTAAGGCCCATTAGGTCACCGGGGGGTTCCGGTAACCTCCCGGTACTCCGGTAAAATGCCGCTTTTACCCGGAACACTTCCGATGTCCAAACATAAGCTTCCAATATATCAATCTTTATGTCTAGACCATTCCAAGACTCCTCGTCATGTCCGTGATCACATCCGGGACTCCGAACAAACTTCGGTACATCAAAACTTGTAAACTCATAATAAAACTGTCATCGAAACGTTAAGCGTGCGGACCCTACGGGTTCAAGAACTATGTAGACATGACCTAAAACCATTCTCGGTCAATAACCAATAGCGGGACCTGGATGCCCATATTGGTTCCTACATATTCTACGAAGATCTTTATCGGTCAAACCGCATAACAACATACGTTGTTCCCTTTGTCATCGGTATGTTACTTGCCCGAGATTTGATCGTCGGTATCGAATACCTAGTTCAATCTTGTTACCGGCAAGTCTCTTTACTCGTTCTGTAATACGTCATCTCATAACTAACTTATTAGTTATAATGCTTGCAAGGCTTAAGTGATGAGTATTACCGAGAGGGCCCAGAGATACCTCTCCGACAATCGGAGTGACAAAACCTAATCTCGAAATACGCCAACTCAACATGTACCTTCGGAGACACCTGTAGTACTCCTTTATAATCACCCAGTTACGTTGTGACGTTTGGTAGTACCCAAAGTGTTCCTCCGGTAAACGGGAGTTGCATATTTCTCATAGTTACAGGAACATGTATAAGTCATGAAGAAAGCAATAGCAGAATACTAAACGATCAAGTGCTAAGCTAACGGGATGGGTCATGTCAATCACATCATTCTTCTAATGATGTGATCTCATTAATCAAATGACAACACATGTCTATGGTTAGGAAACATAACCATCTTTGATTAATGAGCTAGTCAAGTAGAGGCATACTAGTGACTATATGTTTGTCTATGTATTCACACATGTATCATGTTTCCGGTTAATACAATTCTAGCATGAATAATAAACATTTATCATGATATGAGGAAATAAATAATAACTTTATTATTGCCTCTAGGGCATATTTCCTTCACATGAGCCCATGACCATGTGAAGCCGAGCTTTCTACCGCCTTCCAAGCTGTAGCCAGTAGTGGCCGACCAGCTCGTCGTCCCCGTCCATGTCTCAGATCAGCGATCTGTTATCGACAGGGAAATGATATGTTACATTTGAATTTTCAAGTTTGGAGTGTAAGTTTTTTTTTGTAATGATCAGTAAGAACAATGTGAAAATTTAGAGAAAGAGAGAGAAGTTTGTAGTGATATATTGTGGAAGATAAGAGGATGTCCACTGAGGGAGTCCTGGATTAGGGGGTATCCGGACTCCGGACTATATACATCGTTCGGACTATTGAAGCGTGAAGATACAAGATTCAAGACTCCGGGTGGGACTCTCCCTTGCGTGGGAGACAAGCTTGGCGATCCGGATATGATATTTCCTTCCTTGTAACCGACTCCATGCAAACCCTAGCCCTCTCCGGTGTCTATATAAACTGGAGAGGATGGTCCTTAGAAGGCCGATCACAATTACAATCATACCATCATAGGCTAGCTCTTAGGGTTTAGCCTCTACGATCTCGTGGTAGATCTACTCTTGTACTACTCATATCTTCAATATTAATCAAGCAGGAAGTAGGGTTTTACCTCCATCGAGAGGGCCTGAACCTGGGTAAACATTGTGTCCCTTGCTTCCTGTGACCATCAGCCTACGACGCACAGATCGGGACCCCCTACCTGAGATCCACCGGTTTTGAGACCGACATTGGTGCTTTCATTGAGAGTTCCTCTGTGTCGTCGCTTCGAGGCTTGATGGCGTCTTCAATCGCCAACAACACGGTCTAGGGTGAGACTTCTCGCTTGGTCAGCAGGAGCAGATCGGCAGCTATGCCCATGGCTACCAGATCAGGTTCGGAAACTTGAACTACACGGCGGACATTCGCGGAGACTTGATATTCGACGGATTCGGGCATGTGCCAGGAACGCCGGACAGTCACGACGAGCACGGCCTAGACCTGCTGTCGGACAATGCTCGGGACATCACCCCTGCAGTAGCCCCGGATCTAAATCCGGAACAGGTTGAGTTGCCCAAGGACGGAGGGGTGGACCCCGCCCCGCAGGCCGCGTACTCATCGGCGGTGGAGCCGAACACAGGTCTCACCTCTGTGGAGGCCTGTAACCCCGGGCCCCCAGACTCGTATCCGGCTGTCGGTTCCGGTCCGCACACCCCCGAGCCAGCCGAGCCAGGTTGGGCTCCGGTAATGGAGTTTACCGTTGCGGACATCTTTCAGCACTCGCCCTTTGTCGACATGCTGAACTCATTAAAGTCTCTCTCTTTGTCAGGAGGCCCTGGGCCGAACTATGTCCGGCTTGAGTGGGAAGCAGGTGACGAAGGAATTTGCTGCCCACCCACCACCCACTTCATTGCCATGGTCGATGATTTAACCGACGTGCTTGACTTCGACTCCGAAGACATCGACGGTATGGACGACGATGCAGGAGACATACAGGAGCCACCGCTCACAGGGCGGTGGACAACCACCTCTTCATACGATATATATATGGTGGACACTCCGAAAGAAACCAATGACGATAAGGCAACGGAGGATAACCCCTCCAAGAATAAAGCAAAGCATGGGCGTCGCCAACGCCGCTCCAAGCCCCGCCAAGGCAATACCGGCACCGGAGACGAAAACAATCCGGACGGTGCCGACGATGAATACAACCCCGACCAGCCCGCCTTCGAGCAGGCCGAGTAGGAAGATGGGCAGGATAGCCTGGACGAACAGGCGACGAACGGGTATCCGGAGGAGGACAACTACATGCCCTCCTGCGAAGACGAGATTAGCCTCAGCGATGATGAGTTCGGCGTGCCTGAGGACCCCGTGGAGCAGGAGCGCTTCAAGCACCGGCTTATTGCCACTGCGAGAAGCATGAGGAAGAAGCAGTAGCAGCTTCAAGCTGATAAAGACCTGCTCACAGATAGATGGACAGAAGTCCTGGCAGCCGAGGAATATGGACTCGAGCACCACACGGCTGACCGGCCGCCTCGAGGTCGGGATAAAACGACATATCAGCCCGAATAGCAGCCTGCACCCCCGCGCCAGTTTACTATGGCCCGGGGCAATACTCAGGACCTGTGCAATAGACTTGATAACACCGCAGGACAACCAAGATCGATCTACGGATCACGGGGGCGCGCCGCAGCACATGACGATGACCATCATACCGGATACACTAACAGCAAATCCGACTAGGCCGAACATAACCAGTCAGACGCAGCCAGACTGCGTCGTGACATAGCCCGGCACCGAGGCGCCGCACACCCCCTCTTCTTCACTGATGAAGTGATGGATCATGAATTCCCAAAAGGGTTCAAACCCGTAAACATCGAATCATACGATGGAACAACAGACCCCGCGGTATGGATTGCAGACTTCCTTGTCCACATCCACATGGCCCGCGGAGATGATCTACATGCCATCAAGTATCTTCCCCTTAAGCTCAAAGGACCCGCCCGACATTGGCTTAACAGCCTGCCAGCAAATTCCATTGGCAGTTGGCAAAACTTGGAAGACGCATTCCTTGATGCTACCTCTTGAGCACTGCGTTGGATTTCCCCGAAGAGGAGAGGATGATGTAGTAAAGTAGCGTAAGTATTTCCCTCAGTTTTTGAGAACCAAGGTATCAATCCAGTAGGAGACCACGCACAAGTCCCTAGTACCTACACAAAAAGATAGCAACTCGCAACCAACGCTTAGGGGTTGTCAATCCCTTCACGGTCACTTACGAGAGTGAGATCTGATAGAGATAATATTTTTGGTATTTTTGATAGATAGATGCAAAGTAAAAAGTAAAAGGCAAAGTAAAACAAAGCGAGTAAATAAAGTGACATAGATTGATATGATGAGAATAGACCTGGGGGCCATAGGTTTCACTAGTGGCTTCTCTCAAGAGCATAAGTATTCTACGGTGGGTGAACAAATTACTGTTGAGCAATTGACACAATTGAGCATAGTTATGAGTATATCTAGGCAATGATCATGTATATAGGCATCACGTCCAAAACAAGTAGATCGAAACGATTCTGCATCTACTACTATTACTCCACTCATCGACCGCTATCCAGCATGCATCTAGAGTATTAAGTAAAAACAGAGTAACACCGTAAGCAAGATGACATGATGTAGAGGGATAAATTCATGCAATATGATAAAAAACCCATCTTGTTATCCTCGATGGCAACAATACAATAAGTGCCTTGCAACTCTTTCTGTCACTGAGTAAGGACACCGCAAGATTGAACCCAAAGCTAAGCACTTCTCCCATTGCAAGAACTACCAATCTAGTTGGCCAAACCAAAAAAGATAATTCAAAGAGAATTGCAAAGATAACTCAATCATACATAAAAGAATTCAGAGAAGAATCAAATATTTTCCATAGATAATACTGGATCATAAACCCACACTTCATCGGTCTCAACAAACACACCGCAAAAAGAAGATTACATCGAATAGATCTCCACGAGAGAGGGAGAGAACATTGTATTGAGATCCAAAAACAGAGAAGAAGCCATCTAGCTACTAGCTATGGACCCGAAGGTCTGAAGTAAACTACTCACACTTCACTGGAGGGGCTATGGTGATGATGTATAAGCCCTCCGTGGTGGATGCCCCCTCCGGCGGAGCTCCGGAACAGGCCCCAAGATGGGATCTCATGGATACAGAAGGTTGCCGCGGTGGAATTAGGTTTTTGGCTCCTTTTCTGATTGTTCGGGAATACGTAGGTATATATAGGAGGAAGGAGTACGTCAGTGGAGCTCAGAGGGGCTCACGAGGTAGGGGGCGCGCCCTCCACCCTCGTGACCACCTCTGGCACTTCTTGGAGTAGGGTCCAAGTCTCCTGGATCACGTTCGGTTGGAAAATCACGATCCCGAAGGTTTCATTCCGTTTGGACTCCGTTTGATATTCTATTTCTTCGAAATACTGAAAAAGGCAAAAGACAGCAATTCTGGGCTGGGCCTCCGGTTAATAGGTTAGTCCCAAAAGTAATATAGAAGTGGAAAATAAAGTAGTGGATAAAGTAGCATGGAGCAATCAAAAATTATAGATACGTTGGAGACGTATCAGGCATCCCCAAGCTTAATTCCTGCTCGTCCTCGAGTAGTTAAATGATAAAAAAAATATTTTTTGATGCGGAGTGATACTTTGGCATAATTTCAATGTAAATCTTCTTAATTGTGATATGAATATTCAGATCCGAAAGATTCAAGACAAAAGTTCATATTGACACAAGAATAATAATACTTCAAGCATACTAATCAAAGCAATCATGTCTTCTCAAAATTACATGGCAAAAGAAAGTTCATCCCTACAAAATCATATAGTTAGGCTATGCTTCATTTTTGTCACACAAAGATGTTCCCAACTTCTATACCCCCGATGACAAGCCAAGCAATTGTTTCATACTTAAATAATCTCAAACCTTTTCAACTTTCACGCAATACATGAGCGTGAGCCATGGATATAGCACTATGGGTGGAATAGAATATGATGATGGGGATTGTGTGGAGAAGACAAAAAAGGAAAAAGTCTCACGTTGACGAGGCTAATCAACGGGCTATGCAGATGCCCATCAATTGATGTCAACATGAGGAGTAGGGATTGCCATGCAACGGATGCACTAGAGCTATGAATGCTCAACAAAAGAAAACTAGTGGGTGTGCATCCAACTTGCTTGCTCACGAAGACCTAGGGCATTTGAGGAAGCCCATCGTAGGAATATACAAGCCAAGTTCTATAATGAAAAATTCCCACTAGTATAAAAAGGACAAGTTATGAGACTCACTACATGAAGAACAAGGTGCTACTTTGAAGCACAATATATGAGACTCACTACATGAAGAACAAGGTGCTACTTTGAAGCACAAGTGTGGAAAAAGAGATAGTAGCATTGCCCCTTTTTTTTCTTTTTTTTGGCCTTTTTTTTCTTTTTGGCCTTTCTCTTTTTTTATTTGGGCAATGCTCTAATAATGATGATCATCACACTTATATTGATTACAACACAAGGATTACAACTCGAAACTTAGAACAAGATATGACCCTATATGCCTGAATGCCTCCGGTGGTGTATCGGGATGGTGCAATGAATCAAGAGTGACATGTATGAAAAATAATGCATGGTGGCTTTGCCACAAATACGATGTCAACTACATGATCATGCAATGGCAATATGACAAAAGTAATGTATGTCATGATGATGATGATGGAAGTTGCATGGCAATATATCTCGGAATGGCTATGGAAATGCCATAATAGGTAGGTATGGTGGCTGTTTTGAGGAAGATATAAGGAGGTTTATGTGTGATAGAGCGTATCGTATCACGGGGTTTGGATGCACCGGCGAAGTTTGCGCCAACTCTCAAGGTGAGAAAGGGCAATGCACGGTACTGAAGAGGCTAGCAATGGTGGAAAGGTGAGAGTGCGTATAATCCATGGACTCAACATTAGTCAAAAGAACTCATATACTTATTGCAAAAATTTAGAAGTAATCAGAAATCAAGTACTGCGCGCATGCTCCTAGGGGGATAGATTGGTAGGAAAAGACCATCGCTCGTCCCCGACCGCCACTCATAAGGATGCACAAGCCAGGTACACTTCATGTTTCAAATTTGTTACATAACTTTAACCATGCGTGCATGCTACGGGACCTGCAAACTTCAACACAAGTATTTTTCAAATTCATAATCACCCAACTAGCACGACTATGATATTGTCACCTCCATATCTCAAAACAATTATCAAGCATCAAACTTATCTTAGTATTCAATTCACTCAAAAGAAAGTTTCACATATCTTGAACACCAAGTATATTAACATTAAGCAAATTACCATGCTATTAACGATTCTCAAAATAATCTAAGTGAAGCATGAGAGGTCAAAAAGTTTATTTAAAACAAATCCACCACCGTGCTCTAAAAGATCTAAGTGAAGTACTAGAGCAAAAATTATCACGCTCAAAAGATATAAGTGAAGCACAATGAGCAAAACTATCAAGCTCAAAAGATATAAGTGAAGCACATAGAGTATTCTAACAAATTCCAATTCATGTATGGCTCTCTCAAAAGGTGTGTACAGCAAGGATAATTGTGTTAAACTAACAAGCAAAGACACAAATGATACAAGACGCTCCAAGCAAAACACATATCATGTTGGTGAATAAAAATATAGCTCCAAGTAAATTACCGATGGAAGTGGATGAAAGAGGGGATGCCTTCCGGGGCATCCCCAAGCTTTAACTTTTTGGTGTCCTTGGATTATCTTGGGGGTTCCATGGGCATCCCCAAGCTTATGCTCTTGCCACTCCTTGTTCCATAATCCATCAAAAGAATTCACCCAAAACTTGAAAACTTCACAACACAAAACTCAACGGAAATCTCGTGAGCTCCGTTAGAGAAAGAAAACAAAAGACTACTTCAAGGTACTGTAATGAACTCATTCTTTATTTATATTGGTGTTACACCTACTGTATTCCAACTTCCCTATGGTTTATAAACTAATTTACTAGCCATAGATTCATCAAAATAAGCAAACAACACATGAAAAACAGAATCTGTCAAAAACAGAATAGTCTGTGGCAATCTGTAACTAACGCAAACTTCTGGAACTCTAAAACTTCTACCAAAATAGGAAGTCCTGGAAAATTTGTTTATTGATCATCAGCAAAAAGAATCAATGCAAAATCAAGTACCTGTGATTTATTGAATGTTTTCTCGTGAGTGCAAAGTTTCTGTTTTTCAGCAGAATCAAATCAACTATCATCGTAGGTTATCCTATAGGTCCTACTTAGCACAAACACTAATTAAAACAAAAAACCGCATCCAGACAGAAGGTAGATGGATTATTTATTCCTAAAAAGAAGCAAAAACAAAAAAAACACAAAATAAAATTGGGTTGCCTCCCAACAAGCGCTATCGTTTAACGCCCCTAGCTAGGCATAAAAGCAAGGATAGATCTAGGTATTGCCATCTTTGGTAGGCAATTCTTCAATGAGGCATCTACCTCCTTTACAATTTTTTTTCCTAGTAATTTTCAAATTTTCAGGCAAAAGATCAAAAAATTCATCTATAGCAAATGGTTCCTTAATGATGGTAAAAAGATTGGGATGAACACTTATAGATTTAAGATCCGCGGTTTCTGTACTAGAAGATTCACCCTTATTCTTAGGTACATACAAAAGCTTAGTATTTTTAGTAGAATAACTTGGAGTGTTTTGAACGGAAGAAAAAGCGGTTCCCAAGTTGGTGATGATACCCTCAAGTTTATCGATTCTTGTAGAGTCAAGATTTATTTTTTCATTAACTATGGGTTCTTTTTCTTTAATATTTTTCAAAGTCATTCCTACCTTAGATACATATTGGGTAATTTGATTGTGGATCATTTTATCAAGATTTCCAATTAATTCAACGGTAGCAACTTTATTTTCAATAGCTTCAAGCCTTTGCATAACATGCTCCAAAGTTAACGTAGTTCCATTAATCGAAAGAGGTGGTGAGCCAAATATATCTATTAAAGCATTATAAGAATCAAAAGTATGGCTACCCAAAAAATCCCCTCCGGTAATGGTATCAAGGATATATCTATATCAAGGATTAGCACCTACATAAAAATTGCGAAGAAGAACTGAAGTAGATTGCTTCCTGGTAGATCTGAGCATTGCAAATTCTATACCAAGCATCTTTTAGATTTTCTCCCTCCCTTTGCTTAAAATTTAGAACTTCATTCTCGGGAGCTAACGGAGAAGATAAGAGACTAGTCGTGATGACAAGCAAGCAAACTAGCACACGAGCAGAAAGAGAGGCAAGGGGAAAAAGGCAAACGGAAAAGAGAGGAGGAGATTGGGAAAGAGAGGGCAAATAAAACGGCAAGGGTGAAGTGGGGGAGAGGAAAATGAGAGGCAAATGGCAAATAATGTAATGCGAGAGATAGGGATTGCGATGGGTACTTGGTATGGTTGACTTGCTTGCGTGAGCCTCCCCGGCAACGGCGCCAGAAATTCTTCTTGCTACCTCTTGAGCACTGTGTTGGATTTCCCTGAAGAGGAGAGGATGATGCAGTAAAGTAGCGTAAGTATTTCCCTCAGTTTTTGAGAACCAAGGTATCAATCCAGTAGGAGACCACGCACAAGTCCCTCGTACCTACACAAAAAGATAGCAACTCGCAACCAACGCTTAGGGGTTGTCAATCCCTTCACGGTCACTTACGAGAGTGAGATCTGATAGAGATAATATTTTTGGTATTTTTGGTAGATAGATGCAAAGTAAAAAGTAAAAGGAAAAGTAAAACAAAGCGAGTAAATAAAGTGACATAGATTGATATGATGAGAATAGACCCGGGGGCCATAGGTTTCACTAGTGGCTTCTCTTAAGAGCATAAGTATTCTACGGTGGGTGAACAATTACTGTTGAGCAATTGACACAATTGAGCATAGTTATGAGTATATCTAGGCAATGATCATGTATATAGGCATCACGTCCAAAACAAGTAGATCGAAACGATTCTGCATCTACTACTATTACTCCACTCATCAACCGCTATCCAGCATGCATCTAGAGTATTAAGTAAAAACAGAGTAACGCCGTAAGCAAGATGACATGATGTAGAGGGATAAATTCATGCAATATGATAAAAAAAACATCTTGTTATCCTCGATGGCAACAATACAATACGTGCCTTGCAACTCTTTCTGTCACTGAGTAAGGACACCGCAAGATTGAACCCAAAGCTAAGCACTTCTCCCATTGCAAGAACTACCAATCTAGTTGGCCAAACCAAAAAAGATAATTCGAAGAGACTTGTAAAGATAACTCAATCATACATAAAAGAATTCAGAGAAGAATCAAATATTTTCCATAGATAATACTGGATCATAAACCCACAATTCATCGGTCTCAACAAACACACCGCAAAAAGAAGATTACATCGAATAGATCTCCACGAGAGAGGGGGAGAACATTGTATTGAGATCCAAAAAGAGAGAAGAAGCCATCTAGCTGCTAGCTATGCACCCGAAGGTCTGAAGTAAACTACTCACACATCATTGGAGGGGCTATGGTGATGATGTAGAAGCCCTCCGTGGTGGATGCCCCCTCCGGCGGAGCTCCGGAACAGGCCCCAAGATGGGATTTCGTGGATACAGAAGGTTGCGGCGGTGGAATTAGAATTTTGGCTCCTTTTCTGATCGTTCGGGGATACGTAGGTATATATAGGAGGAAGGAGTACGTCGGTGGAGCTCCGAGGGGCCCACGAGGTAGGGAGGCGCGCCCAGGGGGGTGCCCTCCATCGTCACTTGGAGTAGGGTCCAAGTCTCCTGGATCACGTTCGGTTGGAAAATCACGATCCCGAAGGTTTCATTCCGTTTGGACTCCGTTTGATATTTTGTTTCTTCGAAATACTGAAAAAGGCAAAAAGCAGCAATTCTGGGCTGGGCCTCCGGTTAATAGGTTAGTCCCAAAGGTAATATAGAAGTGGAAAATAAAGCCAAATATAGTCCAAAATAGTGGATAAAGTAGCATGGAGCAATCAAAAATTATAGATACGTTGGAGACGTATCACTTGACAACTTCCAATGCACATATGTGTGACCTCCGGACGCCGATGACTTGAGCCACATCACTCAACAGCCTGGAGAATCGGCCAGGAAATTCTGGACCCGGTTCCTAACTAAAAAAACCAAATAGTTGATTGTCCGGACGCCGAAGCCCTGGCGGCCTTCAAGCATAATATTCGCGACGAGTGGCTCGCCGGACACCTCGTCCAGGAGAAACCCAAGTCCATGGCAGCTCTCACAACACTAATGACCTGCTTTTGCGTGGGCGAGGACAGCTGGTTGGCTCGCAGCAGCACTATGCCACATTCTGGCACGTCAGATGTCCGTGACAATAATGGCAACCTACGGCGCAACAGACACAAGCGACGGAACAACGGCGACAACACCGAAGACACGACAGTCAATGCCGGATTCAGCGGATCTAAATCCGGTCAACGGAAGAAGCCATTCAAAAGACACAATCAGGGACCGTTCAGTCTAGACCGTATACTGGAGCGCTCGTGCCAAATTCATGGCACCTAGGACAAGCCAGCCAACCACACCAATAGAGACTGCTGGGTATTTAAACAGGCCGGCAAAATAAACGCCGAAAACAAGGACAAGGGGCTGCACAGCGACGATGACGAGGAGCCCCGGCGTCTGAACACAAGGGGACAGGAGAAATTCCCCCCCCCCCACCAGGTGAAAACGGTCAACATGATCTATGCCACTCACATCCCCAAGCGGGAATGGAAGCGAGCACTATGGGACATATACGCAATGGAGCCAGTCGTCCCCAAATTCAACCCATGGTCAGCATGTCCGATCACCTTTGATCCGAGGGATCATCCTACTAGCATCCGTCACGGCGGCTCGGCCGCATTGGTCTTAGACCCAATCATCGACGGATTCCACCTCACGCGAGTCCTTATGGACGGCGGCAACAACCTGAACCTGCTTTACCAGGACACAGTGCGCAAAATGGGCATCGATCCTTAAAGGATCAAGCCCACCAAAACCACCTTTAAAGGTGTAATTCCTAGAGTAGAGGCCCGTTGTACGGGCTCTATAACATTGGAAGTGGTCTTCGGATCTCCGGACAACTTCCGAAGCGAGGAGTTAATCTTCGATATCGTCCCTTTCCGTAGTGGTTACCACACACTCCTCGGGAGAACCGCATTCGCTCGATTCCATGTGGTACCACACTATGCATACCTCAAGCTCAAGGTGCCAGGCCCGCGCGGGGTCATAACAGTCAATGGAAACATGGACCGCTCTCTCCGTATAGAAGAGCATACTGCAGCCCTAGCGGCAGAAGTACAATGCGGCCTCCTCCGGCAAACCACCAATCCGGTGACGACAACCTCAAGCACCATCAAGCGAGTTTGGAGCACCCCGCAACAGGACCAACAGGCACGCCAAGAGCACGACTAGCAGTCCGGCCTCCGCTCAAATCCCATCAAAGAAGCATTTGTGCCACGCGTACACAATTACGCACTTAAAATATCATGGGCACAAGCGGAGGCGCAGCAGTGGCTCAGTCAACAGTGCGGTATCACCGTCACATACCTTCGTAACCTTTCCTTTCACCTTTCAGGACATTGCTTTAGTGCAGCCTCTCCACAAGAGCTGGATTATCGGACTTACATAGCAGAGAAAACCAAGGAGGCAACAGGCTTTGCGCATAGAAGGAAATACCCAGATGGAATCTATTTACGATCGTTATACCTGCTTTATCTATCTGTACGTTGCCTGCCCCTGGATAGGGTATGTCAAATAATCATATTTATCTCCGCTTAATGCATTCATTGTAAACATACGCTTAAAATTATTATTCATCAATGGGAGATCATATATAGCGTCAGCTTATTATTCTTATTTGAGCATTTTTTTCTTACAAATGTCTATTTGATATTGCATCCGTACACCTTGGTACGTTCAGTTTGCCAGGGGCTTCTTATGGCGCCCCATAATACAGCAAGACAAGTCCGAACACTTTCAATAGTGCGGCACCCCGAACTTATAGCATTATATGCATTAGCTCCGAATCATGTCTTGGGTCTACAGTTGGGTTAGCCCGGCTCCCTTGTTTTGGTGCCTTACGTTCCGTTATATCGGCTAAGGTAGCGCAGGGAGAACTACTGCGATTGTGTCCCGGTTCTTCCGGACGAGCACCTCAGTAGAGAAAGCCGAAAACCGACCGGCATGATGTGGCGAGAGTTGGTCGCTGTTCGAGAGGTCTTAAAATCCTTAAAGATTTTTCCGCTTTAGGCGGTAATTCGGCTTCGTCCGATCTAGGCGTATATAGCGCCCCAATTCGGCCTTCCGGATTCTAGGGGCTTCGCCGAAATTTAAAATTGTAGACTTCTATGGCAAAGTGAATGTTATAAAGCCGCATAGTCCGATTGCCTTGTTCGCTGCGCCGGACACCTCCTTAAGGGACCAAACATTTGGATAAAGAGTGTCCGGGTTTTCCACGAACACCCCAGGACTAGTTACATGGGGGCGGAAGCCGACGACTGGCCTACTTTCAGAATTTTATAAACAGCCGCACAAAAGGTGATATTTTAAATAACAAAAGCGCCACATAGCGCAAGTAACTTCATCCTTAAATTACAAACATGACAGAAGTGAATTCATTCTAAAATTATGTCATTGGTACATTCATCGGCCACGAGGCGAGCGCCCTTGATAACGCCATTGTAATACTTCTCCGGATAGCGATGCGCCTTGCCCTCCGGCAGACCGTCCTTCACTAGCTTCTCCGCATCCAGCTTGCCCCAATGCACCTTCGCATGGGCAAAGGCCCGGCGGGCACCCTCAATGCAAACGGATCGCTTGATGACTTACAGTCGCGGATAGGCATTCACCATCCGCTTGATCAGGCCGAAGTAGCTGGTGGGCAGGGGCTCACCAGGCCACATCCGGACTATGAAATCCTTCATAGCCACTTCGGCCGCCCTGTGGAGTTCGACCAACTGATTCAGTTGGTCACTCGGAGGCGTTGGATGTTCGGCCCCAGTATACTGGGACCAGAACAGCTTCTCCGTTGAGCTCCCCTCCTAAGCACAGTAGAACTCCGCGGCATCTGATATGCTGCATGGCAGATCTGCGAATGCCCCTGGAGAGCTCCGGACTCGGGTAAATAAAAGAAATGCCTCCTCCATTTGTTTGCTTTGCATAAAGAATTTCTTACCCGTCGTTATCTTTTTGGCCTCCTGGATTTCCTGTTGTGCCTTCTCGGCTTCGGCCTTGGTGTCTTTTATACTTGCAAGGGCCTTCGCAAGCTCGGCCTCTTTCACCTTAAGCTCATGCTCCACGGACTCGAACTTTTTGCCGAGCTCCTGGAGCTCTTGTTGTACCTCGCCCACTCGGGCATCTTGCTTCTCGCGCTCCTTGCGTTCCAAGGCCGCCTTGTGTTCGGCCTCGGACAGCGCTTTTCTCAGAGACGCTACTTCGGTGGTGGCCCCTGTTACAAAATCACGATGCTTCGTCATTAGAATAACCAATTTTATCTATCCTTCATTATATGAGAGCGGGGAATCACTCACCTTTGTTCTTTTTGAGCTGCCACCTCGTGAGGTCGAGCTCTCCCTGTGCCTGCTCCAGGTCCTGTTTTAGTCCGGCGATCTCGGCCGTACGGACATGGCAAGCAGCACAGCCTGCTTATTCACATTCAAACTTATTGTTAGACTCCTGCGGATTATAATTGACCCTCCGTTTGGTTTTTTCCTTCCGAACACCAAATAGAGTATCAGGGGCTACTACCTATCGGGTGGTAATTTCACACATTTCTCTTACTTACCTCAAATCCTGTCAGGAGGCTGGTGCAGGCTTCGGTTAGTCCGCTCTTGGCGGACGAAACCTTCTGAATCACCGCACTAAGAGTACGGTGCTCTTAATCTATGGAAGCGCCGTGAAGCGCTTCCAGCAGACAATCCGGCGCCTCGGGCGCAACGGAAGTCCTCGACACAGACGGCTCTCCCTCCCTAACAAGGGGCTGCCCGCCTGAGTCCGGAACCATTGAAGGCTCCGGAACAGTGTTCGGTTGAGAGCCCGGCCTACTGTGGCTCTCATCAACACGGTCTGTGGGATCTAGAACCCCGCGTGTCCGACGTCTGGAATGCCGCCTCGGGGCGCCTCCAGAGCCACCTCCCCCCGCTCTGGGAGCCTTTGGGATAACACCTCCGTGTCATTTGCAGGCTGACGAGTAGTGGTCGTCAGGAGCGAGTTCATCGCCGAATCGCTCAAGGACCCATCCGAAGACGATGCCTCGGGATGGACCCTGGCCGGACTACATACAAGTTCGGCGTTATGACAAAACTATGAAGCAAAATTACGATGGAGTGCGGATACTTATGATTGCACTAGGGGCTTCTTCCTGGGCAGCCACCCCTCCTCGCTATCGGCGGCAGTGGCGGAGTAGTCCGGAAGGGACGTCTTTCCCTTCTTGGACGTCCCAGCCTCCCTCTCAGGGGCAGCCTTCCTCTATTTCTCCCCCCCCCCAAATACGGGGAGGTGGAGTTTCTTCTTGTTTCCCCCCGCCTCCGCGGAGGAATCTGCCTCGTCGTCATCGGACGACGAGGGTATGACGGCCTTGCGTCGGGGGCCTCCCCTGGCCCCCTGGTCCGCCCTCTCAGGCCCCTCGTCCTTTCCAGATGGGGCGTCCTCCCCTTCTTCTTCTTCCCCTTCGGGGGGAGGAGTGTGCCTCGTCATCTTCGGACGAGGCTTCTGGCGCAACCTTACGTCGGAGACCCTTTCGGATCCCCGGGGCCTTCTTATCGGCCTTCTTCTCCGGCCCCTTGTAGGGTGCCGGGACCAGCATCTCCGTTAGGAGAGCATTAGCTGGGCTTTCTGGCAGCGGAGCCGGACAATCAATCTGCTCCGCTGTCTCCACATAATCCTGAACAAATATGCACAATTACTTAAGGCTCCCCCATGAATATATTGGGAAGAACCGAATCCGGTGGCAGCCTGAGAACTCACCTGACTAGGAGGCCACGCGGCGTGGAGCCCACGGTCCTCGGATATAGGAGTAGGTACTTCGGAGGCCTTGAACAAAGCCTTCCACGCGTTTTTGTGCTTCATGTCGTAGAGCCTCTGAAGCGTCTGGTGTTTGGCCGGGACGAACTCCCACAGATTGAATGCCCGCTTTTGGCACGGCGGAATCCGGTGAATGAGCATGACCTGGATCACGTTGACAAGCTTGATGTTCTTGTCGTTCATGCCCTTGATGCAGTTTTGGAGTCCGGTCAGCTCTGTAGATTCGCCCCATGATAGGCCCTTCTGTTCCCAGGAGGTGAGCCGCATGGGGGTTCCGGATCGGAACTCGGGGGCCGCTGACCAGTTGGCATCACGCGGCTCGGTGATGTAGAACCACCCCGACTGCCACCCCTTCACGGTTTCTGCAAAGTGGCCATCAAGCCAGGTGACGTTAGGCATCTTGCCTACCATGGCTCCTCCGCACTCCGCTTGCTGGCCACTCACGATCTTCGGCTTCACGCGGAAGATTTGCAGCCACAAGCCGAAATGAGGCTTGATGCGGAGGAAGGCCTCGCATACTACGATGAACGTCGAGATGTTGAGGACGAAGTTCGGGGCTAGATCATGGAAATCTAGCCCGTAGTAGAACATGAGCCCGCGGACGAAGGGGTGCAGCGGAAACCCCAGTCCATGGACAAAGTGGGCGAGAAACACGACCCTCTCGTGGGGTCCCGGAGTTGGAGTGACCTGCCCGTCGTCCGGTAGCCGGTGCGCTATGTCTGGGGCCAAGTATCCGGCCGCCCGAAGATTCACGATGAGCTTCTCCTTCACGGTGGAGGCCACCCACTTGCCTCCTGCTCCGGACATGTCTAGATGTGCGGAGAAGATTTGGACTAGGGCGCTGGAGCTCGGGGAGGTAAGGATGAGCGAAGGAGGAAGAGGGTGTGGGTGAAAATGAGGGTCCTTTATCCCTTTATAGAGGCCACGAAAGTGGTGCGCCTCCCCACTAGCCCGTTGAGAATCGCTTACTTCCCAAGCGCCATGATTGATGGCACGATGGGATTACCCATACCTGTATTGATGAGAATCCGTGATAAGGGGACATGATCTCTACTTTGACAAGACGCGTCAAGGAGACCGCCTCGCAATATGCGTTGTGGCTGGTCGAAGGAAAACGGTTCGAATAATGGCCCGACCGTAATGACATGATTACGTCTAAAAAGTTGTCGGCAGAGTACGTTTGTGAAATATCGTTCTCTCTACGGTGATATATGAAGATCATTTTGCAGATTCGGACACGGTCTATGTGTTCGATAATTACCTTAGAGTATTCGGAGAAGGAACCCGCCTTGCAATGCCGAAGACAAGACTGCGCGCCGGAGTCATCGTCATTGAAGCCTGGTTCAGGGGCTACTGAGGGAGTCCTGGATTAGGGGGTATCCGGACTCCGGACTATATACATCGTCCGGACTATTGAAGCGTGAAGATACAAGATCCAAGACTCCGGCCCGTGTCCGGTTGGGACTCTCCCTTGCGTGGGAGACAAGCTTAGCGATCCGGATTATATTTCCTTCCTTGTAACCGACTCCATGTAAACCCTAGCCCTCTCCGGTGTCTATATAAATTGGAGAGGATGGTCCTTAGAAGGCCGATCACAATTACAATCATATCATCATAGGCTAGCTCTTAGGATTTAGCCTCTACGATCTTGTGGTAGATCTACTCTTACACTACTCATATCTTCAATATTAATCAAGCAGGAAGTAGGGTTTTACCTCCATCGAGAGGGCCCGAACCTTGGTAAACATTGTGTCCCTTGCTTTCTGTTACCATCAGCCTAAGACGCACAGATCAGGACCCCTACCCGAGATCCGCCGATTTTGACACCGACATCCACCGATAAGGTTGGCTATGCGCAATATGAATATTTCCACTGCAAGTCAATCCTAGTTTGTAGCTGCGGATCCGACACTTATAGATCAAGCAGTGAGACTTATAGCTCAGGCACGGGGCGGGATGGCGCCATGGCAGGCAGGAACCTCAAAATATTAACAGTTTTACTGTTCGTTTCCCAAGAAAAACGCTTCGCTCCTGCCGTCAGCTGATGTTTCGCTCAGGAGACGAAAAATGAGATGAAGGCTGAAGCAGCGTAGCTGCCATAGCCAGCCTATTTATGTAATCGGCACCGATCGTGGCGCATATCGGATGGCCACCAAGGTTACTCTGCTCTCTAGTACTGTATCTGTGTTTTTCAACCACAAGGTAACTGACTTGATTGCTAACGACTTGATTGCTCATCTTGATACTACTTGGTGGCTAGTGTGTGTGCCAGCCAGTAACATAAGCACAGCCAATAACGAACAGTAGAACACCAAGAGGGACATGACATGCAGCATATCAGTTCCTCATCGGCCTGGCTTGTTCCTGAGCATGAAGTCAGAGCTACAACGTCGCGGAGTGGCATGCATGGCGGCAATGAGGCCGAGAAATGGGGCTCATGCTCTGTTGGTTCCAGGCATGCCCCTTTTCTCTTGCGAGGCTTGTTATCGAAGTCGGAACTGCCTAGTACTGGATGTGTCGTGGTTGATTGTTTGGCATACGCCGTAGGATTCACGTGCTTTGTCTGGTCTAAGGGTTCTTGATTGGTCGTCTGTGTTGAACGCAGAGTCGCTTCTCTGTGAGCAGTGATAATGATGACGCTTCGCAGGCATTGTCGATGGTGTTCCCCTTTTCGGTGGGGTGTGCGGGTCGTGTGGATAGCTAGGTTGGCCGGGTACCTTACCTTGTGAGCATGTTGTGATGGTTTTCGCCTGGTTTTCCGCTACTTAACCGGGTAACCCTCTTCTTTCTTTTTTGAACTTGGACATTTCATTCCATTAATCAACGTACTTCTTTTGAACTGGGTATACTTATAGGACCACATCAGGGGATCATGTTTGCATGGAACGATACTAGAGGACACATGGATTATTTGCAAATGATCTTGAAGAAATAGCAGGAGCTCAGTTTGCTACACAACTATTTCTTTATATGTAACGAACTGCCAACCAGTAGCTACTAATCACACATTGTACCAGTATACAACATGAGGGCAATACAGAAAACAAACTGGCACCATACAGACTAAGTTATGTATCACCGACAATTTCTACATAATAAGAAGGAAGAGAAAACAATGTGCTAATTAAATGAGAATTCATGACCAAGGTTTTGGTTACCGAATGGGACATTTTTTCCGACGGGGACCGGTAAACGTGGTTACCATGGTTACCACAAAATTTCAAGCAAATTTTGAACGAAATTTATAATTCAATTTTGGATTCAATTTTCTTCAAAATAGGTATAGATAGCACTTAAACTTATATTTATCATAAAAGAGCTAATAGCTCAGTGGAATGTTGTCTACGCGAGTGTTGTGAGGTGTTACCATACTTTACTGTACATTGAGCGTTTGAATTCAACAAATTCAAAAAATGCGATTCTTTTTTCTCGAAATGGCCATTTACCGAGGTGGTGGGGGGGGGGGGCGAAATATGTGGTAACCACGGTAAATCTTGAAATTTCGAGTGCTAACCAAAACCCTGTTCATGACCAACAAGCAGGGATGATAATATCAGCATGGAGATAATCAAGATCGTTAGCAGGTCGTTCAGCTCTTGACAAAACCTTGGCCACCTGCTGCATTGTTGGACGGTGTGATGGATTAGGTTCTATGCACTGAACCGCGACCATGACCACTTTGAATATTTCACTTGTGATCTCAACTTCAGGGGGTGGAAGCCGTGTGTCCAACAAATTCTCAAGTAATGTGCTTGTCTTGTCCATAGATGAAAGATAATCACGTGGATGATGTCCCATAAACAACTCTAGAATGAGCACTCCAAAACTATAAACATCACACTTCTCTGTCACCCTTGTTGTGTATGCAAGCTCTGAAGAATCATCAACATTGGAGAGTTAATCTTGATAGTTATACAGTACTGCAATACACGTTTAATTAACGCACACGAACTTAACTTCGGCATTTCTTTGGAGTAGAAAATGGAAAACAACCCTTAACAGATTGGATGGGATGCATGTGAGATCCACTTGTATATATAGCTAGCTATTTGAACTTTGGAGACGGAATGTGTTGAACTGTATTAAAAATACTGTCATGTAACAAAAGACATAGCTTCCAAAAAGGCAAAACACATAGCTTCCAACTATTTAAAGTGCCAATGTCGCATCAATATTATATGAATCGTATAAACTGATAAGCTAATGTCTGCTGCAGATTTAAACATGTAGTCCATGAGGAGAGGATGGAAAAAAGCAATATAGAAAATATATAGTGGTGTGGGGTGCACAAGGTTGATAACTAGTGTAGTGCATGCTAATGTACATTGTATAAATTATAGACAAATGGAGAGAGAGCTATTTCTTCAACATGATAAGTTTATTGATGTAACCAACACAGAGTTATAAGTTTACCTGGAGCAAGATATCCTTTTGTACCAGCAAGACTTGTGTAGTTCGATGCTTCCACGTCTAATATTTTTGCTAGACCAAAATCTGAGATGCACGCTTTAAATTCCAAATCAAGCAAAATGTTGTTGCTTGTTACATCTCTATGGACTATTGGTGCGAAACAATCGTGATGCATGTAAGACAAAGCATGAGTAACATCACAAACAATATTTAACCTCCTCATCCAATCCAATTCAATTGCAGTTTCCTTGGCCTTCAAAGTTGCTGCTAAGCTACCTCTATCCATGTACTCATACACAAGGAATCTTCCCTGAGTTGCAGAGCAGTAACCAAACAACTTTGCAATGTTGCGATGTCGAACATGCATCAAGGCTTGTATTTCTTGGTTAAATTGCACATCATCTTCCGTCATATGGATCTTTTTCACTGCAAATAATTCACCAGTTGGTAACTGAGCTCTATAGACAGATCCATTCCCTCCCGTTCCAATGCAATGAGAGCTGCTGAATTTTTTTGTGGCATCAACAATTTTATTGTACACATCTTCCCCATCAAAATTCCAGATGGAGAACATGTTGGTTTGTTGTACTTCATTTGCAGTTTCTGTCCTTGGTTTTTTCTTTTTGCATTGCCATGTTACCACCGCAGTCATAAACACAAAAGATACAACAATTGGTATAATAGCTAGTAAAATAGCCCCAGACTTTTTTCCTTGTTCACTACTTCGAGGAAGATCACAAGTGGGCAAACCTTTCACAACACCACACAAGTTCTTATTATGCCGGAACCATTTGATTGGAGCTTTTTCGAAGAACCTAGTATGTGGCAATGGTCCTTCCAATTTGTTGTATGACACATCCATGGATAGGAGACTTGTCATGCTTTGAAATGATGGTGGAATGCTGTCATTCAGTGCATTGTGAGAGAGATTCAAGGCTTCAAGCATACCGAGACTTCCTAACACACTTGGAATATTGCCATCAATTGAATTGTCACTGAGATCCAACAGATCTTGTAGGTTTACCAACATCCCTAGTTCAACAGGAATTATACCATTGAAGTGATTATGGCTCAACTTTAGAAAGTGAATCTTTTGGCAGTGCCCAATTGAATCTGGTATCTGCCCAGTTAGGTTGTTTGATGATAAATCTAGATACTCCAAGTTGTTCATTGATCCAATTTCGTGTGGCACATTTCCCCGCAGTAAGTTGCCGGAAAGGCTCAAATTGAACAACATCATTACATTGCCAATTTCCGGTGGAATCTGTCCTTCAAGCTTGTTTGATGAAACATCAAGTATCCCTAGCATAGATAATTTCCCTATGCTTGATGGTATTACTCCAGTTATATGATTGTTTGAGGCACGTAGCACAGTAAGTTTGTAGCACTCACCCCAAATATGAGATAATTGGCCAAATAGTTTATTCGAACTGATATCAATATAGACAAGATTTGGATGAGATCCCATCCCGGTGATATCTCCTTCAAGGTAATTCCGTTCAAGTCGAACCCTAACTAGGCTTGTACAATTTAGCAAGCTTGATGGCAATGGTCCAACCAAGTTGTTGCCAACAACAACTAAATTTTGTAGCCGACCTCCCACACAAAGTCCAGATGGCAAGGAACCGGAGAGGTTGTTGAAAGCAAGGTCCAACTTAACCAAACTCATTAACTTGCTAATTTCTTGAGGTATAGGCCCTGAAAGTTGGTTGCGATAAAGGTACACGAGAGTGAGTTTTGTCAAATTCCCTATGGTGATTGGGATAGAACCTGTGAGTGTGTTTTCTTGAAGTGCCAAATTCTCTAAGTTCACAAGGTAACCCAATTCTCGTGGAATTTGACCAGAAAGTTTGTTTTTCCAAAGTGTAAGAAAGTGAGTTTGGTCGAATTACACAAATTTCTTGGAATGGAACCTGAGAGTGTGTTGTTGCTAAGATCCAATCCCTCTAAGTTCACAAGGAAACCTAATCCCGTTGGAATTGGTCCGGAAAGTCGGTTCTGGAAAATTTGCAAGGTTTTGAGTCTTATCAAATTTCCCAAGCTGTCTGGGATGGAACCTGAGAGTGTATTTTGGCTAAGATCCAAGACCTGTAAGTTCACATGGTAACCTAGTTCTCGTGGAATTTTACCAGAAAGTTGGTTCTGAAAAAGGGACAAATAAGTGAGTTTTGTCAAGTTCCCTATGATTATTGGGATAGAACCTGAGAGTGTGTTGTTGCTAAGATCCAAGTTCTCTAAGTTCACAAGGTAACCTAATTCTCTTGGAATTTGGCCGGAGAGTTTGTTGACCCAAAGACGTAAGATAGTGAGCTCAGTTAAATTACCTAAATTTCTTGGAATGGAGCCTGAGAGTGTGTTGTTGCTAAGGTCTAAGTCTTCTAAGATAATCAGGTAACTTAGTTCGCGTGGAATTTGCCCAGAAAGCAGGTTCTGAAAAAGATGCAAGGTGGTGAGTTTTGTCAAATTTCCTAAGCTGTTTGGGATGGAACCTGAAAGTGTGTTTTCACTAAGATCAAAATCTTCTAAGTTTACCAAATAACCTAATTCTCTTGGAATATTGCCTGAAAGATTATTTTCAAAGAGGTTCAAGGTGGTGAGTTTTGTTAGACCACCTATGTTGCTTGGGATTGAGCCAGAAAGATTGTTACTAGACAAATCTAATGTAACTAAGTGCCTTAGGTGGCCTATTTCATAAGGGATGTGACCAGCTAAGTGATTGATTGACAAATTGAGGGCCACAAGATTACTACTCATTTTGCCAAGGTGAACTGACCCTCTTATCCGGTTGCCTTGCAGGAGAAGAGCTTGGAGCTCTCTGAGGACCCCAATGCCAGGTGGGAATGCCCCGGCAAGGTAGTTGTGCGAGAGGTCAAGGCACGTCAAGGTTGTGAGGGCCGAGAAGTTGAGGGGATCTAGCGTCCCTCTCAGCCGCATCCCCCTTAGAGAGATGCCGCTGATCACCGTCCGGCGCCAACGTCGGTGCACTGTGCACCTGACTCCGAGCCAGCTGCAGGGCGCCGACATGTTCTCCCAAGACCGCAGGGCGTGCTGACTTTGGTTGCTGAGGCTGGCTTTCCAGACGAGGAGAGCCCTCGCTTGTTCTCCGGGCACCGGCACGAGCGCGACGGCGGTGGCCGTTGCCAGCAGCAACAGTACGGCGAGAGAAGCGAGCACTTTGGGTGGGTCCGTCTCCATGACGAGCATTTTAGCTGGATGGAAATGGCTCTGATGGTTGTGTCTTGTGTGGGCGTTGGTGAGAGCGTGCAGCACGTCTATTTAATATTTAGAGCCACCCAAAGTCGACGGGGTAGGTAAAATGCTCGGAGTATGTGGCTGTATCTTGTGGAGAAATATATCTTCTCAGTTCCCACGGGAGTTTTCGTAGGAAGACTAATTGCACCGAGCGTACGTCAGATTGGTCTTGACACTTACTGCTAACCACAGCCTCGGCATGTGCATTCACATTGCATGAACGTGTAGCGTGTTGGAAACGGAAAGGTACGGTAATAATATCTCAACCACTATCCTCATCCCCATTTGTGCTCGAACACGTGTCCTCCATGTCGGCATCGTTGTCAAATGGAGTCCTCCATGGCGGCGGGCTCGGTGGCTTCAGTTACAGCTGACAGGCGGAGAATGAAGGCACAATGCAACAGTCAAGGAGGAGTGTCCTCGACGATGAACCACGCATAGGTGGTGTGGAGTGACCTTTGCCGACGCATCCTCCACCCCCTGTCGGTTTGACCATCGGGGTATATCATCTCCAATGGTGTAGCGGCGGTGTGGTGCCATCATGGGCTCTCTCGGGGAATCGAGGGACGTGAAGAAGGTGAGAGAGGGAGATGCTAGGTATATGGAGGGGGAGGGTGTGTATAAGAGGCATCGGTGAATGGAAGCGTGTGGTTTTATAGGGCTTGGGTGAGACCAGAAGGTAGGCGACGATGCCCAGAGAGAGACACGTCCAAGGAAGCGGCCTCGGCACAGCTTCGCTCCAGCACATGGGATCAGCAATGCGTGCACGGAGAAAGGCAAGGCGTGTCAATGGGTGAAGTGCATGATGGTGCAGGAGACGACGGGGCGGCGATGATTGTTCGGCCGGAAAGGCGAGGAGGTGAGGCATGTCAGGGGGAAAGTACAATTAACCCCTCATGGCAGACGGTTCAGCTTGGTAAACCGTATGCATGACATCTCACATGGTTGCTCGATTCCATCCATGTGCTATTCTTCAACATCGCACACATTCAAACTCAGGCACATTGTTTTTTTTCAATGGTGTGTAATGTCATCATCACAGATCACACACAATTTCTCGCTATCGTGTGTGACTGGGTAGCTTGAATGGCCGAATCTGTACCATCATAGCGTTGCAACATATATATACTCCCACCAGTTTACAGAAACCCATGTTTTGCGTATACTTGGATTATAACTTTGATAGCCAATATTTCCCTGAAAAAAGTAATAAAAATCAAATACAGAGTTTCGACTCGGAAATATTTCAGAGAAGCTGCCACCTGAAATACTTGAATCATACAAATTCAGCATAGTATGCGTGCAGACACGTATACAGACAGGTGAGCACGCATGCGACACTTGACTTTCATATCCGGTTGGTATCAAATACTTCTCAAGAACAAACCTTTCAAAAAGCTAATCAATGGAGAAAAAAACTATCTCACACCCAGATTGAAAATTAGCATCAATTGTAGCCATTTCATGCTATTTTTATGACATGAAAGGGACACGATGAACATGACGGGGGAAATATGTCTAGTGGTGAGCTACCTCAAAAACATTGAAAAAACAATGAAAAAAAGTATGTCTCAATCAGATGACGTCTTGGCTGACTTAGACTAGTCATTTTGTTTTCTCTCAGCCGTTCATCTGCTCGTCTAGGTTGTCTTTTTATTTTATTTTACTTGGCTAGGTCCGTTGTCTGTTGACGGTTGGCTGTAGTTGTTTGTTAAGCCTTGTTGTATTCTTTGTCTGGTCCGTCTCTCTTTCTCTCGTTTGCTCCCACTTTGATTCAAACTATAGTAGTGCGTGTGCTGTTTTCATGTGGGAAACGAGTTGGGTGGTGTGTGTGTGTGTGTGCGTATGTGTGTGTGTGCGCGCGCGCGTGTGTGTGAGTGAGTGAGTAGTTAGAGCATCTTTGTCTCTAACGCTGACCCGTAAACCGGACACCGCATCCGTTACGGACAGAGGGAACCATTCCACGGACATGGATTCGGGAAGCGGACATCCAAAGCTCCGCATACATTTCAAAACAAGTTTAAACAAATCAGACATATTTCATGCAAGCCGGATGATTTTCGTACAAACCAGGCGAAAGAATTTACATTTTAGACATATTTTAACTAAACTATACCGGACTAGGCTAAAACTAGTCTAATGCCAGCCAGCGCAGATCTTCACTCCCACGACATATCTTCCCTGGAGACGCGGCCATCCAAAGCTATGTCCAGGATACGGTGTTGGCCAGCATAGACGGACGAGGACGGACTGGCCACTGCAATGCCAGAGAACTCCTTCTACTCATTGCTGGAGGCCATGGTCCAAGTCCAGCCAACCTCTCTATAAACAAATGTAAGATGCTTTAGATAACTAAAGTAATGACCTAAAACGTCTTATATTTGTTTATAGAAGGAGTATTATATTGTTAATATGTATGAATCCAAAGTATTTAAGAATGAGGAGGTAAGAAGCGAGGATGCGTGAAGTGTTATTCCTAACACGGTGAGAGAAGGGGGTTAGTAGGTAGCGGAAAGCAATTCATTGCGGCTAAATGAAATAGAGTCATTTAACGCCGAATGTTCTTGTCTGAAGTAATCTTTTGTAACCAGGTAATCCAACATGGAGGCAATGCCCATCGATTGGACGACTCTTGGTATAGGTCGCGTACCGGTCAAGACATACTTCGGATATATCCCCCACTTAATCACGTAGCAAGCACATCATAGCGGTTGTCTTACAGTGCAATGTTTATTATCAAGATGAGATCCCATGCACAAATATAAGGATGTGAGAGTCAGACCCTTTCAAAATGGTTGTTAAAGGCCCACTCAAAAAATTGGAATTTAATTTGATAACAATAGCTTGCTTGACTCTCTTTCGTAGTGCACATCCTCTCGTGGGTTTGATAACCCTGTGTCACTCCTTGGCGGAAAGGTTCGGGAACCTTCTGACATCCAAACCGGGATTCCAAAGGGCATCATGAAGCGTAACCCTTTATTTTTGTTCTTGTATGCAAAATCCATGCTCACCATGCATGCATCTGTCTTGTGGCTCTTGTCTATCCAGTTTTATTTTTCTCTTTGTCGCCCGATTCTCTACCCCTTCTTGGTGATCGAAACTTTCACATTGCAACATGAAAACTTCATATGTACTAGCATATATTTTTTGGGTACATCACATCATTTCAACATGTTTTTTCATGTTCATGTGTGAGTTATTCAAAGAGTCTCACAACATTCTAAACACGCTAAAACACTAATTTTTTGATGTAATTATCATGTGTTTTTAACTTTGTTACAACATTTGGCCTTCATATCCTAATAAATGTTATGAATACTTTGCAACAATTTGTAATACATGTAATATAAAAATATTTGCATGCAACAAAACTTCATTGGCTGCAAAAAATATTTGTTTTAGAATAGATCACAACAAAGAGCAACTCCAGCCGCACCCCCAACAGGCCCCTCAGGCCCCTTTTTCGGCGCCGGCGCCCAAAAAACGGCCAAGTCGCGCCCCTAGGAGCCCATTTTTTGCCGGTTAGGCCGAAACTGGCGTCGGCGAATCCAGGCCGAACCCGACGTGCTGGGGGGCGCTCGGGGGCGCCGGGGCAATCATTTTTGGGGGAAAGAATGGCGGACCCGCCGTGTCAGCGACCCCCGCGCCTCATCGTCCTCACATCGCCTCGGTTTCCCGCAGGAAATCAATGCCAAGGCTGCCGGTCAGCCTTCCATTGATTCCTCACGGGCGGCGCGATGAGGCGACACGCCCCCTCCCGCCACGCGTACACATGGCGACGCCCCCAGACTGCTATGTAAAGCAGCCCTCCCTCGCCGGTCGACACACCCACCCGCAGCCCCTCTCTCTCCCCGTGCACAGTCGCCATTGACGAACTCTCTTTCCTCTCCCTCCCCATAGCTACCACTACTAGGGTTGGAAAACCCTAGTAGTAGCGCTGGTTTTAGAGCTACTAGTAGCACTTGTACAAGCGTTACCAGTAAGGCGCTATAGCTAACTGGTAGCAGTTGCGCTGGTTATCGAGCACTATTGCTATACCTAGTTAGCAGTAGCGTCCGTGGTGGAAAAGCACTGCTGATAGTAGTAAGTAGAAATAGTGTTTCTTTTCAAAAGCGCTACTACTTATTTTTCCTGTATTTTTGAAATTGCGGCTTATTTTTGCTGTTTTTTTATAGGTTTTATATATGATTTTATGACCATGATTAGTTAGTATATACAATAGTGGGTGAAATGAATATTGATTAGGTTCAAGTGGAGGCAATATGTGGTGCATGTCGAAAGTATACTACTAATCCAAACTGATTAGTAGTATACTTTCGATATGCACCACATGTTGCCTCCACTTGAATCATCACTAGTAGAAAAGGGGGCAATGGTCCAGGCCGGGTCAGCCCATTAGTCCCGGTTCAATCCAGAACCGGGACCAATGGGGGCATTGGACCCGGTTCGTGAGCCCCGGGGGCCGGCCGGGCCATGTGGGCCATTGGTCCCGGTTCGTCTGGACCTTTTTGTCCCGGTTGGTGGGACGAACTGGGACCAATATGCCTTGCTCCTGGCCCACCACCATTGGTCCCGGTTGGTGGCCTGAAGGTTTCCAATAATTTACTTGCATGCATGCTGTAAGATTACCCCACTCTTCTGCTAGCGCGGGGCACCAGTTCCTCTCTTCCCCTGTGCAATCTTACCTCAAGTATTTTATTCCTTAAGTTTTATAGTTTGGCCGTGGAGTGGGTGGGGTGAGGAAAAAAAATTCCTCACCTAAGGTGACGAATAGCGCGACCCTATATACACATATGCGTGCCTCTTTCAGAAAGGGAAAAAACCCGTGCTCCCGGTCGGTTTTTTCGTCCGGTTTTTTTCAAAATCTATCAACATGGGATCTAGTTTTAAAGATCTCGATGCGAAGAACCCAACAGTGGAAATGTTTCGAGATTTGGACGCACGGTTTAAGAGATAAAATGTTTTGAATAAACAGATCTACGAAAAAAGGGAAACCTCCCAGATTGCCACAAGTGGCGCGCTGCATGTGCCCCACTTGTCACGACCTAGGGAAGTAGAGTGTTTTTTGCAATGAGTGCTCCTTAATTAGTGATTTCGAATAAAGAGAGTGGGGGCAAATGCCTTAGGGCAAGTGGGGGCAATGCTGCATATCCTGGCCCTAGTATAGGTGGGCTGAAAAAACGATTCGCCCCCACTGCCTTGCACGTAGATTCGCCCCTGCTCCATCCTCACTATAGTCCGTCCTCACTAAATCCTAACTTTGTACGCAGGCAGAGGTAATCGAAAGCTGGACTCTCGTTGGCCTGGTGGCACTCGGCGCCGTAGTCGAAGCGTTGATGATCCTGAGGGACATCTTCGCGTCGCCGCCGGCGCCGGCACCGGTGGTGCTGGTGCCATGCATCCAGTGACGCGCGATGGACAAGTCGTCGCTCATGCCGCCTGAACCCGGTCCCGCTACTTCGCTACCAATTTCCATATAGTTGGGCTAACTAAATGTTGTACAAATAACGGGTTGTTGAATATAATAAAACGGAGGTGGTTGCATTATAAATACGAGTAAAATGGTGTACAATTGATCTTGTTGGGATGTGGCAATCGAGCTTCAGAACTAGAGTAATGTGTGTTGCTGAAAGCAAAATTCAGAAAAGGTGAATGTCAGGTCTTTGAATTTGTCTTTCAGAAAGTTGAGAGAAGGAGCAACTGGCAGAACATGTGCTGCCTGCCTGGGTTATAACTAAGTCCCAGGATAAATGAATCTTGGCTAGGAATTGATCCTTGTACTGAAAATGACAGTGTAAACATGTTTGCATGATAGTATGAAAGCTCTTGTGTTTACTTGCAAGAAACTAGTGTTTTACTTTCTTTGGTGAATGCCATAAATTGAGGTTGATGTTGTCAAGAAGCATTTGAGCTCAGGAGCAAAATAGGATTTTCGGTTGTAACTAACGTATTCAGAACGCATAGACAGCCATAAGTCCTGCATACTCTAGCCGCCGCGTCCCAGTTGAGAGGATAGATTATCTGTCTGGCCATTAGTGTGTATTATCCTTGTTATTAAAAAGAAAACGACGATAGATAGCAGCCGCCATTAGCGTGATCAGGAGGAAGATTATGTGTCTGGCCATTCATGTGTACTCTCTTCGATTCTTTTTAATCCGCATATAAGATTTGGTTAAAGCCAAACTTTATAAAGTTTGACTAACTTTATAGAAATAAATATTAACATCCCTAATACTAAAGTTGTATGTTATGAAAATTAATTTCATCATGCATCTAATACTATTGGTTTCATAGTGTTGATGTTGATATCTTTTCCTACAAAGCTAGTCAAATTTTACAAAGTTTGACTTTGATCAAATCTTATATGCAAACTAAAAAGAAATGGAGGGAGTATTATCCTTGTTATTAAAAACAAAGAGAGGGTAGGTAGCAGCCGCCATTAGCGTGATCTGAAAGAGGAAGATTGTCTTCCTGGCCTGAAGCTACAACCAAATATTAATAGCTCATAAAACAGAGCAAAAGCAGAGTAAGGGACTTGCAAATGTTCAGACTTGGGAAAACGGAGCAAAGCATAGGATGCTAACTCAAGGTAAAGTAGAGATGATAGAACGCAGCCGCCATTAGTGTGAGGAGGATCTCCGTCCATTATTGGTCGAATCGACCTAACGCCTCATGCTACAGCCAAATATTCAGAGTTGAGAAAACAAAGGAGTAGAGGAGGCTAACTACAGGTAAAGCAGGGTTGAGAAAACAGAGCAAAAGCAGAGGTTGCGACAGAATGAATTGACGGCATCCATCATCAAGGGGTCTCCGGCAGCTAAGCTTCACAACTCAACTACATATATACACCATCACTGTTCACCTAACCGCGCTTTAGAAACCGAGCACCAAAGGTAGGTTCTCCAGCACTACACAACATACGCTCAGCTCGCCCTTTCCAACCCCTTCTGTTAACACTAACCTCAGCTGAGATACCGTACTCCACAAGCAAGCCACATAGAAATAAACCTTGAGTTTCAAAGTTTCCTTGGCAACATCCAAGGTTTATTTGTTTTAAGGAATAACCAAGTAGGATATTGTCCACAACACCGATAGCATTCAGTGGCGACAAACAACAGAGAGAGAGAGATGCCGCTGTGGCAGCGAGCGGAGGTTGCCCGTAGCCCCGGCGCCATCCCATCGCACAGCTGGAGTGAAGTTGTCATGGCTTGATCTGTAAGTTTGGTCTGTACTACCTAGCTAGCGAGGGTTCCTGATGCTGTGGATTCGGCGCTGTACATCGAGTACTATCACACAGTCTAGTGTGTATTCTCCATGTTAAAGAGAAAGAGAGGATAGATAGGAGCCATTAACGTGTGGAGACACCATTTTCTTCGATCCTCTGGTCGAGAGTAATATTGCCCGATCTGACGCATGAAACGGACCTGAAGCTACAGCGAAATATTCAAAGTTGAGAAAACAGAGCAAAAGCAGAGGAAGCGACAGGCAAGTATTTAGGGTTCAGAAAGCAGAGGAAGCACAATTGCAGTCTGTTTCTATATGCATCAGTTCTGAGTGTCCATCTTTGTCCACTGCCTTCTGCATTCCAACGTAAGTTGATCATCATCACTGGATCTCCGGCAGGTAAGGTTCACATCTCAGCTACATATATAGACCATCACTCAAAAGAATCATGACAACACACAACCCGTTCAATCGCTTAGTTGCTCAATCAAAAGAATAGAAACAGGAGCAACCACACAGAATATCCAGAGTGCACACTTAACCACGCAGCACAAATATTCAGAAACAGTGAGCGCATAAACCACAAGCGATCCTCAGTTTCTGCCGCGGCCGCGCTGCACAGCATACACTCTGCTCTACTTTTCCAACTCTTTCTTGTAACACAAACGTCAGTTAAGATATGCCGCTATCCCACAAGCAAGGTGGCAGCAGGGGGTTAGCTTTTCCTTTATGCCTTGTTGCACAACAAGCAGTGGTGTATACGATGGTATTCAGGTAGTAGTAGTTTGGAGGGGGTATATACTCACAGCTGAACTATTTGCTTTCCTGAGAGTCTGAACAATCTTCAACCCTAGGAAGTGCAGAAGAACGAACAATCTTCTGCCTCTAGCATCCAGACCAAACAATCTTTTGAGCAAGATGCAGTAGCCAAATACGAAACATCTTTTTAAAAACTGACAGACATACAGCCTGCCAAAATAAAGGTGCTGAAGCAAATCTGAATGATTCTTTCCTTTTTTGCAGAAAATTCAGACTAAAACAAGAGGCACCGGGAGAATGTATGATAAGCCAAGCTGAATATGCTGGTTTCCGAACTATTTCTTCTTCAGAATCCAAAGAATCTTCAACGGGAAGGAGAACAAGGCTGAACTTGCTGTCCGGAAGTGACTTAACTTACACTTCATCGTCTGAATTAAACCTACTAGAGTAAATTCAAGTCATGGATCTGCCAAAATGACAGGACGCCAGCATCATGAAGAAGAATATATCAGCATTGCTATCATAGGAATACCACACCATATATTCAACAAAGCACTCAAGACAGTATAACATTTCCTGTTACATCAAACACACACAAATCAAGCTCAGTTTATATATGGTTCATCAATCTCTCTCTCGCACACACCACAACACGCAAGGTTTACAAATCTTGGCTGATGCACAGCCGGGCACAAACAACAATTTTATTGCAAACCACCCAGCTTAAAATTAATTGCAGGAACATTAAGTAATCAAAATTTAAGCTGATGGACACCATGTCATGAGAGGAGATTTGGGGAGTAAATTGCAGAAAACCACCACTTTGAAGGCAAGCTTTGCAAAAACCACAACAATACATTTTTTTTTGCAAAAAACACCGTGTCTACCGTAATCTTTTTGCAAATAACACTGATCGGCGGATTTGCCTCTGTTGAGTATGTTTATGATAGATGGGGCCCACTAATCAGGCTGATGTGGCGGATGATTCCACCCGGGCGTCATCGTTCTATCTTAGGGTGCAGAGCTCGGGGTGATGGAGGCTTGATTTGTAAGTGCTTCCTGAATCCAGCTAGGGTTTCTTTCTGATGCTTTCTGAATCGGACCGGCGAGGATGGATCGGAGTATCTATATAGTCGCATCTAAAAATATAGGGTAGCAGCCTCCATTAACACCCGCTTGAGGGGCAGCACCTCCCTCCATCGTCCTGATGTTGCTCACGACTCTCGTCCCGAGCAGCAAATCAAATTCATGGGAGGAGATTTGGGGAGTAAATTGCAGAAAACCACCACTTTGAAGGCAAGCTTTGCAAAAACCACAACAATACATTTTTTTTTGCAAAAAACACCGTGTCTACCGTAATCTTTTTGCAAATAACACCGATCGGCGGATTTGCCTCTGTTGAGTATGTTTATGACAGATGGGGCCCACTAATCAGGCTGATGTGGCGGATGATTCCACCCGGGCGTCATCGTTCTATCTTAGGGTGCAGAGCTCGGGGTGATGGAGGCTTGATTTGTAAGTGCTTCTGAATCCAGTTAGGGTTTCTTTCTGATGCTTTCTGAATCGGACCGGCGAGGATGGATCGGAGTATCTATATAGTCGCATCTAAAAATATAGGGTAGGAGCCTCCATTAACACCCGCTTGAGGGGCAGCACCTCCCTCCATCGTCCTGCTGTTGCTCACGACTCTCGTCCCGAGCAGCAAATCAAATTCATGGGAGGAGATTTGGGGAGTAAATTGCAGAAAACCACCACTTTGAAGGCAAGCTTTGCAAAACCACAACAATACATTTTTTTTGCAAAAAACACCGTCTCTACCGTAATCTTTTTGCAAATAACACCGATCGGCGGATTTGCCTCTGTTGAGTATGTTTATGACAGATGGGGCCCACTAATCAGGCTGATGTGGTGGATGATTCCACCCGGGCGTCATCGTTCTATCTTAGGGTGCAGAGCTCGGGGTGATGGAGGCTTGATTTATAAGTGCTTCCTGAATCCAGTTAGGGTTTCTTTCTGATGCTTTCTGAATCGGACCGGCGAGGATGGATCGGAGTATCTATATAGTCGCATCTAAAAATATAGGGTAGCAGCCTCCATTAACACCCGCTTGAGGGGCAACACCTCCCTCCATCGTCCTGCTGTTGCTCACGACTCTCGTCCCGAGCAGCAAATCAAATTCATGGGAGGAGATTTGGGGAGTAAATTGCAGAAAACCACCACTTTGAAGGCAAGCTTTGCAAAACCACAACAATACATTTTTTTTTGCAAAAAACACCGTGTCTACCGTAATTTTTTTGCAAATAACACCGATCGGCGGATTTGCCTCTGTTGAGTATGTTTATGACAGATGGGGCCCACTAATCAGGCTGATGTGGCGGATGATTCCACCCGGGCGTCATCGTTCTATCTTAGGGTGCAGAGCTCGGGGTGATGGAGGCTTGATTTGTAAGTGCTTCCTGAATCCAGCTAGGGTTTCTTTCTGATGCTTTCTGAATCGGACCGGCGAGGATGGATCGGAGTATCTATATAGTCGCATCTAAAAATATAGGGTAGCAGCCTCCATTAACACCCGCTTGAGGGGCAGCACCTCCCTCCATCGTCCTACTGTTGCTCACGACTCTCGTCCCGAGCAGCAAATCAAATTCATGGGAGGAGATTTGGGGAGTAAATTGCAGAAAACCACCACTTTGAAGGCAAGCTTTGCAAAAACCACAACAATACATTTTTTTTTGCAAAAAACACCGTGTCTACCGTAATCTTTTTGCAAATAACACCGATCGGCGGATTTGCCTCTATTGAGTATGTTTATGACAGATGGGGCCCATTAATCAGGCTGATGTGGCGGATGATTCCACCCGGGCGTCATCGTTCTATCTTAGGGTGCAGAGCTCGGGGTGATGGAGGCTTGATTTGTAAGTGCTCCCTGAATCCAGCTAGGGTTTCTTTCTGATGCTTTCTGAATCAGACCGGCGAGGATAGATCGGAGTATCTATATAGTCGCATCTAAAAATATAGGGTAGCAGCCGCCATTAACACCCGCTTGAGGGGAAACACCTCCCTCCATCGTCCTACTGTTGCTCACGACTCTCGTCCCGAGCAGCAAATCAAATTCATGGGAGGAGATTTGGGGAGTAAATTGCAGAAAACCACCACTTTGAAGGCAAGCTTTGGAAAAACCACAACAATAAACTTTTTTTTGCAAAAAACACCGTGTCTACCGTAATCTTTTTGCAAATAACACCGATCGGCGGATTTGCCTCCGTTGAGTATGTTTATGACAGATGGGGCCCACTAATCAGGCTGATGTGGCGGATGATTCCACCCGGGCGTCATCGTTCTATCTTAGGGTGCAAAGCTCAGGGTGATGGAGGCTTGATTTGTAAGTGCTTCCTGAATCCAGCTAGGGTTTCTTTCTGATGCTTTCTGAATCGGACCGGCGAGGATGGACCGGAGTATCTATATAGTCGCATCTAAAAATATAGGGTAGCAGCCTCCATTAACACCCGCTTGAGGGCAGCACCTCCCTCCATCGTCCTGCTGTTGCTCACGACTCTCGTCCCGAGCAGCAAATCAAATTCATGGGAGGAGATTTGGGGAGTAAATTGCAGAAAACCACCACTTTGAAGGCAAGCTTTGCAAAAACCACAACAATACATTTCCTTTTTTGCAAAAAACACCGTGTCTACCGTAATTTTTTTGCAAATAACACCGATCGGCGGATTTGCCTCTGTTGAGTATGTTTATGACAGATGGGGCCAACTAATCAGGCTGATGTGGCGGATGATTCCACCCGGGCGTCATCGTTCTATCTCAGTGTGCAGAGCTCGGGGTGATGGAGGCTTGATTTGTAAGTGCTCCCTGAATCCAGCTAGGGTTTCTTTCTGATGCTTTCTGAATCGGACCGGCGAGGATGGATCGGAGTATCTATATAGTCACATCTAAAAATATAGGGTAGCAGCCGCCATTAACACCCGCTTGAGGGGCAACACCTCCCTCCATCGTCCTGCTGTTGCTCACGACTCTCGTCCCGAGCAGCAAATCAAATTCATGGGAGGAGATTTGGGGAGTAAATTGCAGAAAACCACCACTTTGAAGGCAAGCTTTGCAAAAACCACAACAATACATTTTTTTTTGCAAAAAACACCGTCTCTACCGTAATCTTTTTGCAAATAACACCGATCGGCGGATTTGCCTCCGTTGAGTATGTTTATGACAGATGGGGCCCACTAATCAGGCTGATGTGGCGGATGATTCCACCTGGGCGTCATCGTTCTATCTTAGGGTGCAGAGCTCAGGGTGATGGAGGCTTGATTTGTAAGTGCTTCCTGAATCCAGCTAGGGTTTCTTTCTGATGCTTTCTGAATCGGACCGGCGAGGATGGATCGGAGTATCTATATAGTCGCATCTAAAAATATAGGGTAGCAGCCTCCATTAACACCCGCTTGAGGGCAGCACCTCCCTCCATCGTCCTGCTGTTGCTCACGACTCTTGTCCCGAGCAGCAAATCAAATTCATGGGAGGAGATTTGGGTAGTAAATTGCAGAAAACCACCACTTTGAAGGCAAGCTTTGCAAAAACCACAACAATACATTTATTTTTTGCAAAAAACACCGTGTCTACCGTAATTTTTTTGCAAATAACACCGATCGGCGGATTTGCCTCTGTTGAGTATGTTTATGACAGATGGGGCCAAATAATCAGGCTGATGTGGCGGATGATTCCACCCGGGCGTCATCGTTCTATCTCAGGGTGCAGAGCTCGAGGTGATGGAGGCTTGATTTGTAAGTGCTCCCTGAATCCAGCTAGGGTTTCTTTCTGATGCTTTCTGAATCGGACCGGCGAGGATGGATCAGAGTATCTATATAGTCGCATCTAAAAATATAGGGTAGCAGCCGCCATTAACACCCGCTTGAGGGGCAACACCTCCCTCCATCGTCCTGCTGTTGCTCACGACTCTCGTCCCGAGCAGCAAATCAAATTCATGGGAGGAGATTTGGGGAGTAAATTGCAGAAAACCACCACTTTGAAGGCAAGCTTTGCAAAAACCACAACAATACATTTTTTTTGCAAAAAACACCGTGTCTACCGTAATCTTTTTGCAAATAACACCGATCGGCGGATTTGCCTCTGTTGAGTATGTTTATGACAGATGGGG